>NW_027179067.1:0-16227 GCF_019968985.1 Porospora cf. gigantea B | reverse complement strand
TTGCAGGCTCCAAGGCATCTCTGGCCTTTAACCTGTGGATGTTGGTTGGTCTAGTGGTCGTATTTCGCCTCCTGGCCTTTCTCATGCTTCAGTTCACGAACAGGCGAATCGGGCTCGAAGCGTGAGGTGTTGCGTGCATATCGCGAATTTATATGGGTGGTCATGGAGGTTTGAATATCTTGCCGCAGAAGAGGTGGCATCTCTACAGAGAGGACAACCGACAACGCGTTAAGCGCGATGAAGCGCGGCACGCGGAAAAAGTAGCTGCTGAAGCGCGCACAGAACAAGACCAACAGCTGAACTCGCGGGTCGCAGGTCTCTATCATCGAATGGGAGACGTTGATGCGTCCAGGCGTCGCGGTTGGACGGCGCCGTCAACGAAGGTAGATATGGAGGACCGCGAAACTAGGGAACAAAAGGCGGAGAAAAGGGCCCTCAAAAAAGCAAGAAGACAGTGGGAGGATCGCCATGAACCCACGTCGCGGCATCTGAACCTTTTCGCTGACGAGGAGCAGTCGTATGTTGAGAGCAACGTGCTTCATACAAAATATTTGGAAGACCTTGGCCACGGTGCTCAGACCACATCAGAGTTCGCCACGGTCAGCAGCGGTTGCCCTTGGTACCTGCAACCTCGGGTGGCAGAGGTCGTGGAGCCCACACTGGGCGTAGCGCCCGACCCGACGACCTCCGTGGCGCCCGTGGTTGAGCGGGCCATCAGCAAGAAAGCCTCCAAGAAGGACCGACGGGAGGCCAGGAAGGAACGCGCTGCGGCTCGACGCGAGAAGATTAGTGGCCTGCGCCGCGACAGGCTTGAGAGGGAAAAGAATTCCCGCCGGTAAAAAATGGTGTTCAGTCAGAAGCTCTCCTTTTTCGGTTGTGGGTGAGATGCGAAAGAGTCCTACACAAGAGAACACGCCGGAGTGGTTGCCGTTAGTTTGACGTCGATCGGCCTGGCAATGAGCCGTCTTCCCCGAATTCGTTCCAGTCTGCTAGTGTTTTACTCTTCCTGTGAGTGCTGATTTTGAGGGAACATTAGACCAGTCGCCCTTGATTGATGTGGATGTTAGCATCTTTGAAAATGTCATCAGTGTAAACAAGACCGTTGCACGTGCGGCTGCAGCAGCAGTAAGGCGGGGCCGCTTTCGTGACGCAGTTGTTGAGCCAGGGCACCTTCTCGGTCGAGCAAACTGCTCTCTTTTTATGGTTCTTGTTGGACTGCTCAGTAGAGATCGCCTGCATTTCCGTGAGCCGCAAAGAGTTCTGAAACAGGCCGGGGTGTTGGCACTGTTTGGGATGTCGAGTGCCCGTCAATTGTACGCAATAGGGACCTCCCTGACCCTTCTCAAGTCAGTGGTGGTCGTCTACGTGATCATGGTTCTCTGGCGGCAGTACATGTACAAATATTGCCCGTAGGTGCTGTAGGGGTCCCTCATGCAGAGCCGTGTTCGACAGGCACGTCCTGGAACTCATGTTCCGAAGCTACTCTTCTGCCGTGATATCCTCATCTCTCCACTCGAACTCTCAGAGAAGAAATCCTGTGATCTGACAACAACTCATATAGTATATAGACATGACAAGCTCAACGTGTGCTTCAATCTGGGTTTGCTAGTTGAAGAGCGAGCCTCAGGCTGCTGCTTGCATTGAGAATTCCGCCACAGTGGACGAATGGTCCTGCGGCGCTGGGGTCGCAACCCCGCTCCAATAAGAATTTGATTTCGGAGCTTTTCAGTTTGGGGTGAGCCATTCGGAGCAGCACTGCCACGCCGGAAACGATGGGCGCGCTCTGGCTGGTGCCGCTGAAGCGCTGCATGCTGCCGCCCGGCACGGACGACAGAATATCGATTCCCGGAGCTCCTAATGTCACGGTCTCGGCACCGTAGTTAGAAAAATCCGCCATGTGTTGGTTGTCGGTTGCGGCGACGACGACGTGTGAAGGGCCCTTGTAGGATCCTGGGTAATAGTGATGCTTGTCCATGTCCACGGTGTAGTTCCCTGCGGCACTTACAATGAGGATACCAGCAGTTTGAGCGCGTTCTATGGCGCGTTGACATGTCGGCGAGAAGATTCGCGATCCCCACGAGTTGTTGATCACCTCCGCGCCCATGTGGATGGCGTAGTCGATGCATCGCACGGCATTGAGCACCGTTCCGTAACCGTCCTTTCCGAGAAATTTGCATGGGAGAAGACGTATGTTGGGTTTCTCGTCAGAGCAATCCATTGGTACGCTGGTCGTCGCTAAGATGATTCCTGCTACATGTGTTCCATGGCCGTTAAAGTCCTCAACGTTGCCGTCGTTGGAGTGCATATTGAAACCGGACACGTCGTCAACGTAGTTGTTGTGGTCGTCATCTTTGGCCGTAACCCCTTTTTTTTCCAACTCGTTGATGTAAATAGACTCACTGAGTGCAGGGTGATGACGGTCGATGCCTGAATCGATTACAGTCACCAACGCCTCTCTGCGGTAACATAAGCCTCCAAGTAGGCGCCAAGACTCTTCGACGTGTGCTGCTGTCAGGTAGTTCATCTGCTTCAAGGTGTCGTCACTGAAGGAGCTAGTTTCAGCGTCGTGTCTGGGACTGATTTCGTCTACTATCGAGTCGACCTCGACAAAGTCCACATCCGTGTGCGACTCGAGCAGTAGCTTGGTGATGCTCTCCAGCTCCGATGCACGCACATCATGCACCTCAAATGCGACGGCATTGATGTGATGCAGAACCTCGCGACGCACAAGTCGATTCAGCGAAGCTTCCACATGGGACGCGATTGAGGACGCTGAGTCAGCGGTGGAGCTGGTCGCCTCGGACTTCAGACAAACGATGAAGATGTTAGACTGGCGGAACTCTGGGCTTTGCGTCCCTAAGCCCAGCGCCAATAGGGCGAATGCGCGGTTCATTCGCGAAACGACGTTTGTGCACCATCACAGCTTCGACATAATAGAGGACACATGCGAGCTGGACTGGGAGTCGTGTCGCTGGGAGTACGTGTCCAAAAACTTGCGATGAAGGGACTCCATATCCCGGAATGTATCCTCGGACGACGCAGAGCGTTCCGTCTCGGGTACCCGACGGCGGTCGCGCAGCCCTGCTAACCCAATAGATCCTTCCAACCGGTTGCGACGTGTCCTGTTCTTGGAGTTGCTTCGAAATGAAACCACTCGTTGTTTCTCTTCCAGGAGATTGCTCTGCGTCTGCGCTAAACTTGCACTGAGCCGAGTGTTCTCCTTTCGCAATCGTCGAGTCGCCTTCTCTCCATTGTGAAGATGCTGCATGCCTGCGTCAGACGTCACCGGGGCACCCACTTTCAAGAGTCATGTCGAGATGGCGGTTCACGGCGTCAACAAAAAATATGCCCTCTCCATCCTTTGGAGTGCTCACCTCTCGTATTCTCGGACCGCTTTCTTCGCGCCTCATGCTGTTCTCCTTTCTCGCTCGCAAGAGTACTTTGAGCTTGTCGATCTCGTCTAGATACTTCTGCTCGATTTCATCGAGTCGCAGAGGTTGCTCATCAAGCTCATGCTCAAGAGTGGACACTAATACTTGCAACCTATCATTCTCCTCTTTCTGGTTCGATCTCGCAGTCAGTGTTTCACCGAGAGAGGACATGAGACGTGCGTTTTCGGCTTCCACCTCCTTGAGACGAGCTCTAGCGCCGTAGAGGGACTCCTCTAGCCCCAAAGCGAGGTCCACGAACTCGTCTATTCCACAGGTATCCGTAGGCCTTGATCCAGCAAGCCCATTGCCAGCGCCCGTCGCCCGTACCAGCACTGTTGCCAGTGGATTGAGCACGTTGGTCTCCACGTGGTTGAGTTTCCGGGCCTTGACCTCCAAAGCAGTGTTTTGCTGCTTCAGCTTGGTAACATCCTTGGTAAGGTCAGTTACGCGTTGCCGTTTGCCGTACAGGAGGTGCTCTAGCTCAGTCACGCGCGCCTTTAGTTGCCGCTTGGAGATGTCACTGGAGTCATCCCTCTCAACCGACGTGCTTACGTGGCTGTCAGATTGCCGGTACTTGGTGATAAACGGGTGCAGGAGCGCCTTCTCTGCTGTCAAACGTTCAGCAGGGTCCCGCCGAAGGAGACGCATGATCATATCAACGGCATCCACGTCCAGGCCACCCGGAAAACGGACTCGTCCCTGCACTATCTTGGAAAAAACATCTTGGGCAGCGTTGCCTGTGAAGGGCGCCATACCGCATAGAAACTCGTAAAGCAGCACTCCCACAGCCCACATGTCCAACGACGTGTCGTGAGCGTGGCCCTGGACCATCTCAGGCGCAAGGTACTCGAGCGTGCCGCAGAATGTCAGGCGGCCTTGCTTCTCGGAGTTACTCTCGTTAGACCAACCGAAGTCAGAAAGCTTGATAGTGCTTTCGCCGGTGTCAGTTTTAAAGAGTAGCAGATTTTCGGGCTTCAAATCACGGTGAATAATGCCGTGCGAGTGAAGAAACTGCGTAGCCAGCAACACCTCGTAAATGTATCGACTGGCCGTCGAAGGCTTGAATGTGCGAGCAGCTCGAAGAGTTTTGAAAAGCCCACCGCCGGTGGCGTACTCCATACCAAGATAGAAATTGTCGTCGTCCTCAAGATGGAAGCGGTGGCGCACAATGTGGGGATGCTCCACGGTCGCGTGGATCTGGATCTCCCTCTTCATTTGCTTCAGGAGCCCGTGCTTCTCGATGAGGCTCTTAGGGACCACCTTCAACGCCATCACCTCCCCAGTGGATTTGTGCACGATCTTCTTAACAGTGCCGAAGCATCCGTTTCCTAGGATGGACTGACCCTGGTCGTCTCTAAAGTCAGACAATTTGAACCCCGAAGAGTTAATAGCCACAGGGGGAAGCGTGTGTAGTTCCGTTAGGTGACGATCTTCGGTCTTGCGCTCGCGGAGCTCTCCACCGCTGTTGAAGTCCCCAGGCGCATAGGAGTGTCGTTCGTCTCGCTTTGGTTTCCTCTCGCGCTTGCAGGAGCGACTTCGCGGCTTACCTCGAGTGGAGCGGTTGCGGTGCACTGTTGAGGACTTCTCGGACTTTATTGTCGCCACAGGCGGTTCGTCCCGTCGTGGCATGATTCAATTCACTAATATTGACAGTAATGCTGTTTTCCTGACACAAGGTTAGAGTGCAAGAAAGTTTAAAGGCGACTTGGCAGAGGCGTTGGCGCTAGCGGCGCGTATGTCTCGTTGTCCAAGACGTCCAGCATCTCCCAGATGTTGAGAATCAGAATCATGCTAAGAGCGGCAACCAGCGACACCACCAGCACAGTAGGGCCAAAGCGATCGTTGTAGTCGATGGCTTCTTTTCGTTCTAGAGCTTGAGATCGCCGCCAGTAAACTCGGTAGGAGTACACCAGGAAAAATATTGCAACGGGACTCAGAATGAGTCCGCCAACTCGACTGGTACGTGAGCCCAAGTTGAGAAGTGTGATAGAAATCGTGGAGATCAGCACCGCAGTGTTCATCCATTGCAGCAGAGTCCTCTCATTGGCGAAGAACGTTTTGGGTTCCACTCTAACAGTGGTCTTGCTGGCCTCTCTGCTGTCCAAGGGAGCGGGCTGCGAGAAAATCGACTGCACTAAACAATCAAAGACGTTGACAGCGCCGTTCTGAAGCCGCTCCAAAACCCCGACATTCCCGTGGGACCTTGTGCGGACCTCACGCATCAGGGGTTCCCGTAGCTCCGACATATTGCGAAGCCCCACGTAGCGATGCTCGCTGGGCGCACCACGCTCGCTTTCGTCGTCTGCGGCCAGCTCAAGCGAAATCGGCAGCTCGGGGGTCTTCTGGGGCAACAAGGTTGAGGGCTTCACGTCGACCTTCACCTGAGTGACTTCAACTTTGTTCTTGAGCGATTCCTTCAGGAGGAATTTGAACCACGACGGAGTGGACAGAGCCCCCTGCTCGCTATCCGCTGCGAGGGAGTACAAAGCATGCGCGTAGGGCGTGAACGCAAACAGCTCCGTGACAGTGGGCAACCCCATGATGTGCCTCAGAGCGCTTGTTTTGTCCTTCTTCTGGGATTCCAGAGCAGATATATCCAACAGAGAGAACTCCATGGGTCTCGAAAAGTCTCCCGACAGAACCTCCGTGTAAGGCATTAGCGCCTGGTCCTTCTCATACCTCACCAAACGTACGTTCTCGTCCAGCGTGATGAAGAAGCTGCCGTCTCGGAAGACATTACGCGAGGACCAGATCTGAATCCGATTCTCCAAACCCGGCAGCTCCTCGAAGGCTTGTTGGGCCAGGGCTCGTTGAGCATCACTGCGGCAGTGCTTTGCCACGGTGCTCCAGTCAGCGCGGCCCTGCATCATGGCAGAAAGCAGCTCAACTGACAGCAGCAAGTCGCGCTCCGTCGGTGCCGAGTTGGACTCTGACCAGTGGTAGGAGGGCTCTCGAACGTCTGCCAGTTCCAGAACAACGCTTTTGGACTTCGTAGCGCTAAGAGGTCCAAACCACCGCACCCTCCACACATTCGGAGAATCGTGGTGCTTCGCCACGGATAGGTTGAAGATTTTCAAATCGCTGCTATCCATGTATGCCACGCCGCGGGCGCACTGATGCCTGGAGACCATGAACTTGTCGAGGTTTTTCCAGCCTTGGTTCGACGAGAGGGCCAGGGCGACGGCCTCATGCAGGTGCTCCGGCACAAGGTACATGTACATCATGGAGAGGTAAATCTTGACCTTGATGCTATCGTCAGCGTCTACAAGGAATTTAGAGTGCGTGACCTTCTCGTTCAGAGGGAGGGGCTTCAGTGACGGTTTCATGGCTTCTTCCGACGCCAAGGCACTGCTTCGACGGCTGCACGCCTCCGCTGAATCGGCGTCCACAACTGAATGCACTTGCGTGACATGAGAACTGCCAGCCGACCGGTCCAACGACTCCTCCTGACTGCCCGTTGAGGAGCCCAGATTGAAGACGTGACATACGAGACCAGCCTGTCGGGCGCGCCCCGCTGCCTGCGACAGGACGCAAAGCAGAATGGTGGTGTCCAAGGTCATGAATGCTTCTTTTTGCACACGGGCCATGTACCACGCGCAGGAGGTACTCTTGTTATGCTTATCATACTTCTTTGTAATTTTCCGGAAGCCTGTGAAATTCCATCTCTGAAAGGACTCCAGCATCAGAATCTGACTTGCGACGGCTTGGAGCTTGGGAATAGCGCCTGCTGCACCGTTTCCGTCGCTGAGTTCCGCAAGGATGGCTTTGAATGACAGCAGCACGGCCTCATAAGTCGACGTGTAGAAAGTGTTCACCTTCTTGAGCTCATGATTCAGAAGATCTTGAAATCGGCTTTCCGGCGGCCGATAGAGCGACCCAGCAAGCGCAGGAATGTTGCCAAAATTGGACGCCACCTCATTGATTGTGAAGCTGGTAGCATCGGCTCCAGTGATGACCTTGATGGCCTTCTTTAGGTCCTTGTACGCAATGTAGTGCTCCCTGACCTCAGGGTAGGCAGCCAGCTCTAGGTAGCGACCAAACTTCATCAAAAATCCACGTTTGAGTTGGATTCATGTCGGTACCTCGAGACTTTGTCCAGGCCTGTCGAAAGCACAAGGCTCGGTTTCTTCTGCAATCGCACTGCGTTGATCGACATGGAAAGTTCTCTCCTTCCACCGCAGATTGTGTGAAACTATTACTAAAGCCATCTGAGTGGCTGGATGTGGCCCAGGAGCGCAGCAACGACGGCATCTGCGGCATGGTCGGGTGCAGACTGGCTCCACGTAGTGCTGCTGGAGGCAGTTGGATCCTGGACACTGGCTCTCTCGAGATTTATGACAAAGATCTGTACGAATCGTTTTGCAGTGAAGCCTGTCTTCATAAACACTTGGAAATACAGAAGTCTCTGTCGAATGAAGCCACTGAGCTGCGATCCCTTCCCGAATCCCACCTGGTTCACATCGAGGCGCTACTGGATGTACCCTCGCCTTACGACAATCTCCCGAAAATGGCGGGCACCACACCGGCTACGGTAGACGACAACACGTCGATAATGGCTCCCGTAAGGGAGGTAGTACGCCAGCCAAGAAAGCACGTCCTGGAAGAATCGAACCCCCCCGTTGTCCAGCCTCATCAGCCGGACATGCTCAGGTTCGATTACGTCGCCGCCGCCGATAGCCTGTGGGATTTCGTTTCCAGCAGCGAAGAAAGCGAAGAATCTTGATTTAATGCTGCTAGGTCGCCTAGGCCGTGTTCTGCTGCTCACAGCCCTCCTAGTACTGCTAATGGCTTCGTTGTTTGACTTTAATGTGTGAGGCTGTCTCAGTGTCACCACAGACCGCATCCGACGCCTCCGAGACGGCTCAACTCCAAACATGTGCCTAAACCGCGACCCGCGCGGCAACGGCCGCAGAGAGCCGGCCAGAGGGCTTCCTCATCAGAGTCGTTCACCCGCACTGTATCAGCCTCTAAGGATAGACCCAAGCCCTGGACGATGGATGGGAACGCGCGCTGGGCGATCCACGACCACCTCGTCACCATTCCGCAGATCACATCGTCTCCCGAAGGCACCATCCTGATTGGAGGCGTGCCGAAGGTCTACGTAGCTCTGGATGTCCGCTTCAAGCAGCTGGTGGAGTTTGACTGTTCCACCGGAGTCATGAGGAGTCTGGTTGAGTTGGTGCTGCGCTGGCACGATGAGCGATTGGCCTTTATTGGGAAGGACTACGACCCCAACTGGGACTCTGAACGGGACACTGTTGCCGTGTATGCCGATTCGCCAGGTAACTCGGAGGTGTGGGTTCCCCTTGTGGTCCCTTCGGAGCAAAGCGAGGCCAACGTCAACGAGACTCTCAATTACATTTACCGCATCCACGTGTATGACAACCACGCTCGCCTCGCTAGGGGCTGGAACGTGGAGTGGACACGGACCTTGGTTCTCAGCTCACTTTGCCAAATGTGGCTGCCTCGCTACCCGTTCGACGACCACTCCTGCAACATCTCCTTCATGCCGTGGGAAAGCGACGACTCCTCGTACCTGGTGAACGCGGGGAACGTCGAGGACTCGCGTCAATCTGCGGCCCTTCAGGTGCAGAGTGAGTTCTCCGTGGCCGCCGTGAACTTGAGCCACCTGTATCTCACGTCTGATGACAATCTGGTGGCAGGCCTACAAGATCGGCAAATTCCGGTTGTTATCCTTAGCCTCAAGGTCATTCGAAACTCCATGTACATCTGCAACAACGTCGTTGTACCTCTGTGCTTTATGCTCCTCTTCGGTTACGTGACCTTCTGGATGCCTTGGTATTGGTACGACCGAGTAACTTTCGCTTTCTCACTGATGCTGACGGCCTTCACCATTATGAACGTGAACCCCGACGTCGAGGTGATGACCACCACTTCTACAGTTCTGGAGGACTTTCAAAGCCGCTGCCTCGTACTGTTGGTGATACCTGCCGTGGAGACAACGGTGGTCAGCTTGGTCCATCACTCCCTTCAGACGTCCAGCGACATGGCCACTGCGGCCTATGTTCGGGCTTGCGATATGGTCTTTCGTCGCCTGGAGCAGCAGTTCGCAGGTGAAAGCACGCCAATGAATCGCACGCCAATCCATGTGCACGCCACCCCTCGCAGGACGACGATACCGCTCCCAACAGCCGTACCTCAGCGGTTGCCCACTTTGCGCGGCCGAAATGCTGAAGCATCCCTGACTGCGACTCGGAATACCGAAACATGTCTAACCCTGTGCGCCCCCCGCAGCTCTATCGGTTCATATCTGACCAGTCCCACCAACAACAGCATAAACGCTTTCCTGGACTGCGCCGACACCAGCTATGAAATGTACGCCGTGCTAAACGCGGTGGAGAACTCTAGTCCCTCCGTCATGGACTCATACCGAGTAGCGCTGCGAATCGACCGATTCTTCCAGTGCGTGTATCCAGGTGTCGTCCTAATGTGCGTGGGAGATTTGCTGCTGGATGTCTACAATGGCGACCTGGCCATGATCAGCGCAGGCGTAGATCCATCGATGCTCTTCGTTCACAGCCTCTTCACCAACAGTCCCGTGACCCAGTCTGCCAACGTGGGTGTACGAGGACTTCTCATGCAGTACATCGTTTATTCTATCGGCTCGGTCATGCTCTGTATGTGGACTGTAGCTTTTGTAATGTACTCCATGGACGTCAGCCGGCACAGCCAGCAAGTTGAGGCAAGTCTTCTCGGTCTTTAAGTCTCTTCGTGGCGGATGGCCATCATTTCAATGCCTGGCAACCAACGCATCGGTGGCACTCGTGGCGTGGGAACCACGACGAGAACGGCTGCCTGCCGGGTAACCCCATGGAGAGGCAGTTGGTTGAGCACCGCGGCGTGCCCAGTGACCTTGAGCCGTGCGGGACTGTCGTCGGTCCACATGCCGTCGCCTGCCGCTTCCTCCACGTGAAGCGCTCCCGTCACCGCGCTCACAGGAACGTCGGTCATGACGGTGGCCGAGCTCACGAAGAGCACCACGCCAGCCAGTTCTTGCACAGGCCCGTGATACTTGGACACGCGGCCGAGCTCGATGGTCACCAGGGTCACCTCGGGAGTCTGGGCGGCCAGCGTCGCCGTGAGGGGCGTGAGCGCCGAGTAGTTGGCTGTTTGGGTCAACGAGTTAAGAGGAATTGCTGCGGCGTGGCCGGTCCAGGAGCTGGGACCTGGTTTCGTTACGTCGGAAGCTCCTCGTCTGCCGAAAGGTACGGGGAATCCGAAAAAGTAGTTGAACCATCGGTGCCTGTCGAACAAGTCGATCCGCTCGCCACCTTCACAGGTCTCCTGCACTACCAACCCGGATGGTTCCTCTACACGCACCACCTCCACCCCAGGGAACACGCCATGGGGTCCCAATGCCAGAACGACGATATCCGGGACCAGCCGAGAAACGACCGCGTCAGCGCAGCGCGTTGGCAACATGACAATGCATCCTCCAAAATGCTCCTTGGTTTCTGCTTGCCGGAACACAATGGTGCGCTCTTCGACGTTGTCCTCGGAGTCCTCTTGATCTTCGGTTTTACCCTCGCGTGCAACGGGCGTGCGTCCGAACACACGCGCACGCAGGAGGTTCACTGCGCTCAAGTAGGTCTCCATGCTGGTCGACTCGTCGTGGGATCCAACTGGAAAGCACACTCCAGCATTGTTGACATCATGGTGTAACGATCTGACCACTGCGCAACCAATGGTGCCAGGAAGGGACGAATACAGGGCAGACCTGCTGGACCACGGATTGAGGTCCACAGCGGTGGCGCAGCCGAATTGAGACACCAACTTGGAAATCAGTATTGAGAATGTAAGCCCCGCCGTCTCTGGGTTGGCCCCCCATACAGCCACGTTTGGCGGTGGCAGCCCTTCCGTTCGCCGCAGACTGATTCGAGACTTGTATACGTCAAAGAACCGTTCCAGCTGCAATCGGTGATAAGACTTCGAGAGCGAAGGCTCAACCACGGTGATTCCGACGACGTTCAAGGTGCTGGGACCTAATGCGAAAAGCTCTATGAAGGCCCCTCCCGGAATCCAGTACTGCACAGCTGCCAGCATGCGAACGCCGTTTGCGTCAACCTCCGATGGCTCTGTGACACTTATCCGCGCACCCCCTTCGAAAAATGCGGCTGATACTAACAGTGAATCTCCTCTCTGCAGTCTGAGGGATCGTGCAGCCATCTTTTAGGCATTTTATATCACACATTCACACGTCTGTAGCTGAGAGAGGACAACAGCACGCCATAGATCACGAAACACGGCGCCAGGATGACCAGTATAAAGGAGGCGCTTTCCATGGCAGAAAGAAGTGGGATGCAGAGGACCACTGGCAGCACGATGATTGCCATGAAAAACAACACGGTCACCGCGCAGGCGATGACAACCTCAAGGAAGGCGTGCCAGATCTTCACAGGAGTGGGGCGGTCGCCGAAATGGTAGTGTTGAACTGCTTAGGGGGTGAGGCAGAGCTTACCTTTCTTGCCTCGGGGGGCAAATGATAGTGTGTCCATGTAGAATGACGTATTTTTCGCCTGCCCAAACAACCGATGTCTGGTCTGCGTAGCAGCCGATGCCTGGTCTACGTAGCAAACACTCCTCGCAGAATATATTGCGCTCCCAGGAACACTAAAACCGGGAAATAAAATGGAGACCCCTCTGCCGCCTTTGGTCTCCGTCCTGAAACTCACCCAGGCGCGCGAAAACGACGTCCAGCAGCTGCTGAAAGACCTTAAACAGACGAAACCCAATGCCAGGCAGTTTCAACGGGTGCCAAAGCAACTCCGCAGACGAGCCGCAAGCCACAACCCTTTCAGAGTGCCCCAACGGCTCCGAGGGAACCTGATGAATGAGCTTCTTGTCGCGCCCCCCAAGGAAGGTCGCCGACAAAAGCGAAGGCGGCGCGTTGTGGACCTGGCTCTGGAGTACGCTGGACGGTCATCGCAGGCGACGTGGCTGGAGACGCATTTGTGGCATGCAAAGCGCTTTCACATGGAGAAATTTTGGGGTCACCACCTGGCCGCGAGGCAGTGCGAGAAGACACGACGAAAGGCCTACCGTTACTCGAAACACAAGTGCCTTGTGCATGACAGGTCCTACCTTGAGCTGATCGAGATTTCGGGGAACGGGAGCTTGCAGGTCCTTAATCGGATTCTTAGGTCGACTCTGGTCACTGTTCCTCCCGATGTCCTCAACGGGTCGCGGCGGATGAAGGTGGAGCTCTACTGCGACGAGTCCCTCGGCGACGCCTACCTGCTGGGCCTTGCTGGTTCCTTGTGCCTTTGGGTCCACCCAGCGGCCCTCCCAAGCATCTCCCAAGCCCTCCGTACCGCGGTGCAGCTGTATAACCAGGACTCGCTGGACCTTCTGCACGGGCTGCCCCCAACAAAGGCTCGTCAGATAAACAGTGTCAGTTGCTTCGAAATTCGGGGTCGCAATGCGCTGAGAGTGCTTCAGAACTGTATCTCGTTGACAACTGAGTGCAAAGGGACGGAGGCAGGGAAAATATGGCGGGAGGCAACTCGGTTTCACCACCAGCCTCTTCCGTTTCCATCCCATATGTGCTGGCCGCTGAGTGTCAAGGCCCCCACGGTGCTGGGACCCAGGCCTCCGCGCTCCAACACGGTTCGCTCGATACGCCCAGACGTCCCCCTTGACCTCCCAGCCTGGGTAACTGACTGGCCTCCGATGGAGCTGGATGAGTCTTTTCTGGCCACTTGCCAAGAGGCACGCGAATCACGTCCTCGAAAGGTGACCACGCGATCACGAAAACGCCGGAACATACGTACCGTACTAGACCGACTCCGAAAGCGCAGGGCCGAGTTGCAGCAGTCTGCCGAAGGACTCCGCCAAGTAGCCAGCCAACCGAAGGCTTTTCCGAAGCCGGAAAAGGCGATGCCACTGCTGGTCTTCCCTGTCAGGCAGAGTTCTGCGGGAGTGTGCCTCGACGGCTTCGATGTGCTCCTCCCGTCGGCCTGGGGCAGCGCCCTGTGGACGCTCCTGACCAGACGGCAGACTGTGCCGTTAGGCGTATACGAACGTGAACGCGTCCTGTACGAGGCAGGGCAGCTGACCTTCCCCCTTCGGAATTTAGCTTCCATTGGTTGGGAAGAGCATCGTAGGAGGGCTGTGGAAGTGCTCTGTCGGCACCGACGCATGCCTCCATCCCGCCGACCTAATTATCTGCTGCTGCGCTCGCCAACTCCATTCATGCCTCTGTTCCCAGTCCTCGACGACGCTACGTTAATCAGCATGGATGCTCTTCAACGAGGGGTGCCTTCTGACGGAGCGCTGATCTTCCCGATGGAGCGCAGCGAAATGGAGGGTCTCTTTAGAAGGCACCCTCCCTACCGAGTGACCTCCCAAGTATCCTCCTCAGACCAATTTTTTAGGAGGTGGTCTGCGCCAAAGACGAAGCTGACCGAACGGCCCAGGGGTGTTCACCTTCGAGACTTTCGTCACGAACTCGAGCCTGATCGCCGATTCGCGACCAAGGCGGCCAAAACTGTGCCGTTCCACAACGAAGTCCTCAACCCTCTGCTGGACAATGACATGTTAGAGATGGCGCAATCCCGGCTGGCCGGCTTGCCGTGGCGCGCCGCTGGCGGCGTTCTTATGGGGGGCCACAGTCTGGCCAGATCCAGAGGTTTCGCACTGGGCTACGTCTCTGACAGTTGCTTGATTTTATCGTATGGTCAGATGAGCGATTTGCTCGAGGATCTTTTTGGCATGCGCCCCTTCACTCAGGAGGTCATCGCCCCTTTTTGGTTCAAGCCGAGTGCTTCGTTGGTGCTCAACGTTGCGTTCGTTCGGCCGCTAGTCTCATCAAGTATCATGTAACGCATGTTGGTGAAACCTACATTTAGCTCCACTATGGTTTCAGAAGTCGAACAGTTGGCAGTGGACGTTGGCCACCCCGAGTCTGCAGACCCGCGAATTCATCTCGTATTGTCGATACCGTGCACGGATGTACACCTCATGAGTTCGTCGCAGCTTGACGGCTTTGTAAAACTGCAGAACACATTGATTCAAGCGCTGACGAGGACTTGGAACGCGAGCGAAGACTTCACCCTTCACTGGGTGGAGGGTGAAGGTCGAGTCCACCTCCTTGCCCGGAAGGAGGGCGACTTCGTACCCAACGACCAAGTCTACACGTATATTGAAAACGCACGTGCGATCATACCACTGGTAAGCGTTAACATGGAACATGGAGTCATTGTCCACACGCAAATGAAGGCAGACAACGAGGCGTCACGCGCAATCATGAAGGCCTTCGGCTAGCCGCCTCGCGCTTGCATAGAATTTCCAACAACTCTCTAGTCGACGCGTTATCCAGCGGGTTCGTGGGATCTCCTAACTCCGCAGTGAGGATTTCATCAATCTCTTTTAGGTGCCCCTTTATGGCCTTGAGATCTGACGAAGATGCAGATGCCGACCGAACTGCGCACTCAATGTCAGACTGGCTGTTTGACGTAGATTCCCCAGCCTGCTTATTTGTGGAGGTGCTTGCGCGCCGCTCTCTGATAGCCTCCTTCACGTCGGCGTGAGAGCGAGTGGGCCGGTCTAGCAGTCTCTCGTTCATGTCACCTCGAGACAGACTGGACTCCCGGAGGCGGCACTCTGTGGTGTCGTCACGAGATTGGCTGGCCAGAGGAGAGCTCACCGTGCCTAAGAGCCGGTCTATCAGAGCCTCCAGACGCGGTTCACGACGCGACTGGCTGGTGCTGGTAACAGATCCCAGTAACCGGCAGGCCACAGGTCCTCCTACGAGGCGCAACCACATCTCTTGGAGCAGCTCACCGGTGAATAATTCAACAGCTCTTCTGATGCTCTCAAAGTAGGTTGGCCCAGTCCAGTTCAGGATAAACCGATCACTAGCACTACACTGAGAGTGGAGAATGGATGGAGTGAGTAGGAAAGACGCCATCATCTTCGTCGACGACAGAAATACTGCGTACATCGACACCGTCAATTGCAGCAGGCTGCCAGTGATTATAAAAACGCTCCCTGTCCAACCGTGCTCGCTATCAAAAGGAACTTGGTGAATTGCGTTGAAAGTCGGGGGCTTCATGGGTGGCATGCTCCAGGAGTAGACCCACACCAGGGGGTAGGCTGCCAAGGCAAGCATAGCCAAGGTGTACAGAATGAGAGGTATGCTGCTTCATATCGCCACCCCACCCTCACTATAGCGCACGGACAAAGAAGCGCTCTTCGTCTCGCTTGATGCAACGTCCGACAAAGGCTGCCAGCAGGGCTCTGAGACGCGCTAACAGTTGCAGCCGATCCCGGTTTGGGTTGAAGCATGCAGAGATGGGGACCTCCGATTTGGTGGCCTCAACGTAGTCGCAGAACGCACGGAAAGACATTCGGAGATTCTGACTGACGTCTCGATACATGCTAGGCAAGCTGCCCCAGTCGAAATCTGTGTTCCAAGAACCAGGTACCCACCATCCTCTTCCTTAGTCAGTACTCGGGGGCCTGAGTGGCTCAGGATCTTCTCGTTCACAGCAGCCACATCTAGCGGATCCTCAAGCGGGGGCAAGCAATCGAAATTCAAGTTGGCGGCCACAAACAAGCGACTCAGATCCGTAGATTCCAGTTTGGGCGCCAGACGCCACAGACTCGCCTTCGTGCAGTAGAAACACATCAACGTGACGTACTCGTGAAGGATCCGGAACTGACGCCTGATCACCAAGAATGTCGTGTCCAATGTGCGCCAAACTGAGCACGAAGAAGTAGATCTGGAACTCGTTCAAACTCTCATAATCCAATGGAGCGTTCTCCTCGACCAGCT
>NW_027179066.1:0-1991 GCF_019968985.1 Porospora cf. gigantea B | reverse complement strand
CAATGTGGACCTGAGGACGGTTTCCTTGTTGCAGGTTCTGTTGGTAGTGAGTGGGCTTCTTGTACTGTTTAGGTTTCTTGGAGGTCTTTTCCTGCACAATCTGAAATTCGTCAGCCTTCTTGGGGTCCAGTTTCTGGCGGAGCCGGGTCTGGTAGGTGAAATCGCATGGTCGTCCGAGACGTTCTTGACACTGGGTGAGTCCAAAAGGGAAGGACGCATGAGTAGGAGACAGGAATTCGGCATCTGGCACAACCGCTGCCTCCGCAGGCCCCCAACCGCTAGTATTGACTCGAAGCGAGCTGAACAGCATAATTTCCTATTATCCGTCTATATGGGTAAACGAAACCGGCACTCAAAGGACAAACTATATCTAATACCCACCGAGTTCGCCTCCGATTGGGGAGGGTACAAAGCCGGGCGGAAGCGAGCTCCCTTCAGATCTCTGCCTTTTTACTGTTGCGGGCTCTCATTGTTGCCCTTCAGTCAACATCCTGTGTGCCTGCGGAATGGCATCGTCTTCGAAGCAGAGAACATAATCCCCTACATCAAGCAATGTGGCAAGAACCCGATAGACGGTTCGCCTCTGGAGATTTCAGACCTCATTCCGCTCACATTTCACAAGAATGCTGACGGAGAATTTCACTGTCCCGTGACTTTCAAGGTCTTCACTAACCACACTCACATCGTGGCTAACGCCCAATCAGGGATGGTGTACTGCGACGATGCCATCCAGACTTTATGTCGCAGGCCGAACAACTGGCGAGACTTGATGACCAACGAGCCCTTCCGTCCTTCCGACCTGATTGACATTCAGAACCCTCTCCATGTGGAAAGTCGAGACCTGGCGAACTTCGAGTTTATAAAGAATGATGATTTGGGGAAGTTGTCCATCTTTGAGCAATCTCAACCGCTGCCCCAGAGGCCCCCACCGCCTCTGCTGAACGATGAAAGTCGCCCACGAATCAACGAAACGCGGCTGATACGGAAAATTCATGCAGCGGAAAGAACGCTGCAGAAAGAGCACACCGCTCTATTCCCACCGCCGGCGGAGAGACCGAAGGGTCCGTTGAGCCAACTTTACACCACTGCGGCTCATGCGTCATCTGTGACGTCGACATGGGTGGACCGCAGTCAAGAGCAGTATCGCGAAATGACGGACGCAGAAATACGGAAGGACCTCTATAGAAGCATTAAGGGGTCAGGAAAGAAGGGTTTTGTTCGCCTGGTCACCAACTTGGGGCCGCTCAACCTGGAGCTCTATTGCGACCAAACACCCCAAACGTGCCACAACTTTCTGTTGCATTGCAAGTCTGGATACTACAAGGACACGATATTCCATAGATGCATTCCCAACTTTATGGTTCAGGGTGGTGACCCTGAAGGCACTGGTCGCGGAGGCGTTCCGGCCTTCAGCGGCGTGGAGACCTTCGGTGACGAGTTCCGTGCCAAGCTGCGCCATACAGGCCGCGGCGTACTCTCGATGGCCAACAGCGGACCCAACACCAACAAATCACAGTTCTTCCTGACGTTCGCCTCCGCGGAGCACTTGAATGACAAGCACACAATCTTCGGCCGGCTTGTAGGCGGCAAGGAGACGCTGGCAGCGCTGGAGGCCCTACGTACCAACCAGGAAGGCCGACCGAAAGCACCACCCCGCATCGTGGAGGTTATCATCTACTCAGATCCCTTTGATGCCTCGGGGGACGAGGATCGGCCCAAGCGACGCAAGCTGGAGCTCGACCTCTAGTCAGGCGATATCCTCATTTCCATGTACGTGGTCACCCGCGCAGGTGTAAAGAAGCCAGCCGATATCTCACGCTTACAGAGGGACCTGCACGCTCTGTGTGGCGGTCTGCACACGCTTGTGGACCCGCTTCTCGTGGCAGACCGCGTAATTTGCGGGGTGTACTGCGGCATCTCGACAATCCAGGTCGGAGAGCTGGCGGCGCAGACGTGTGCTTACATGGCGGCGACACACCCAGACTTCTCCA
>NW_027179065.1:0-16264 GCF_019968985.1 Porospora cf. gigantea B | reverse complement strand
ACGCGGAGGCGGATGGCCAGCATCTGCAGGCCCTTCTCCTGCGCAAACAGCATCAGAGCCGCTCGATTGGCTCCGGCCATCAGTTTGCCCTTGCAACCCTTTAGCATCAAGCAAGCCCGCAGCATTTCACGCCCGCCCTCACCTAGGGGACAGCCTGACGTATGCGGATACTCCTTCAGGAGCAGCTCGATCAACGGGCGTGCCTTAGGGTAGTCATAGAGATTGTCCAGGTTGTTTAGCTCCTCACACTGACTTAGGGTAACGTTAGGCCTTTCGTATGTTAACGCGTCACCCTCTTCTTCCTCCTCCTCGGACGGTGGCTGATGGACAATGGGCTTCAGGTACTGGTGCTCAGGCGGTCGGACGAAGTGGTCGTCGTAGAAGCCCTGGAAGGGCATATGGTTGTACTCCTCTCCGAATGGGTCTATCACGTCCGACGACAGAAATGTATGGGCTGCAGGGTCTGTTAAGTGCTGGTGGTGGTCGTCCGCTTGATCGGTGAAAAGACTTTCATCGAGTTTAACCTCATCAGTTCCATCGAACAGAGGCGTATGAACTGGATCCACGAGAGAATTCTGGCTGAAGTCGAACGCCATCGAAACAAACTACGAATTATCTTCGAGTGTCAGAAGAGCTTTCTTCCACGTCAGACCTGCATTGAATCCACCCAATCCTCCCTTTGCGACCACTCGGTGGCACGGCACCACAATTCCAGCCTGGTTCCTCTTGACCGCTTGTCCGACTGCGCGGCTTGCTTTGGGAGTGCCCAGAGCGGCTGCAACGTCTCCGTAGGTCAACGTTCGCCCATAGGGGATGCGTAACAGTACAGCCCATACACGCTT
Source organism: Porospora cf. gigantea B (assembly GCF_019968985.1). Taxonomy (NCBI): domain Eukaryota; phylum Apicomplexa; class Conoidasida; order Eugregarinorida; family Porosporidae; genus Porospora; species Porospora cf. gigantea B. Next base: position 15,422 of record NW_027179065.1, on the reverse strand, counting down.
TTGGAAGTCGCTGCCTCTCAGGTCCAAAGGAATATCGAACACACGTCTCTTGTTTGCGAAGTACTCGCGGAGCTGCACGGTTGCGAGATCTAAGATCGGGTTGGGGTCAGTCAGCGGCTCCTTTGGCCTCTCTTGCAACATGGTCAGCGACGCCAGCCCCTTACTACTCGCCCCTAGCCTCGCCCACCTACTTGCGATCTCGACGTCCCGCATACTTAGTTCACTCATCACGCTTTTCGCGATTTCCGTTGTCTTGGCGTCTTGAACAACGGAGTGTACTCCTCACCCTCGGCTTCGCGCAGAGACCCTGGGGTGTCTCGGCGTAGCGGCGCCTTCTGTAGCTTTTCTTTGACTGGCGGCTTGGGAGGCAGACTTCGGCGAATTGCGACGCTCTTTTTAGCACTCACCGGCACCGCCTCATCCATTGCTGACGAGAGCGGTTCCCGTTCCAACTCGTCGACGAGCGCTGAGCTGGAACTGGACGCTGGCGGCCGCTTCTTCTTCTCCAGTTTATTCCGGACGATTTGTCTGCGTAGTCTTTCTATCCGATCTTCTCCCTCCTCTGCTTGCGTTTTCTGATCAGCGGAGGAGGCGGCGGCGGATTCGGAGAACTTCTTGGAATCGGCGTCGACCTTCACCTTTGCCGTCAAGTCATCGAGGTCCATCATGAGCCCTTCCACCTCGTCCCGCTTCCTCTGCCGTTCCTCTCGCAGTTCTTCCGTTGCGCGTTCCTTGGTGGCGGCGGCCTTGGATTTGAGCTCCTTGAACTTGACCAGGCGTTTCCGGCGCTCTTCAGCCTGCCGCCCCTGCTTTGCCTTTTGCTGTACGTTCTCCGTCAGGCAGCGAAGCTCCATGCAGAACGTGTAGGTGGCTTTTGGGCTGAAGTGTAGGCCCTTCCGCCCAACATTCAGTGTCACTTGTCGCTTTACCTCGTTGACGGCGTCGGCGTTCGCGTTCACTATCAGCCCTCCACGTACGACCAGGACCTTATCGATGCTAACGTTAGCCACCTTCTTGACGTAACGGTCCACAACCGTAACCTTCCATGCTTGTTGACTCAACAGAGATTGAAGCCGCCTCCGATGATCCGCTGGCACGTTCTTCGGCTTCACCACCAGCACGTACTGCAAGTGGAGCTCGTTCTTGCGGGTTGTGGGATTCAGTCGGGAGTCGCAGGCGTCGGCAGACCAGCTTCCAAAGTCGAAGGCGGCGAAGTCGATACCCTCGGCTCCCTTTACACGGAGGTCTCCGAAGAACGTGGCCTCCTGCAAGTAGGAGCCGTCGTCCTCGTCAAAACGCAGTGGCTCGGTCTGCAGCCAGGCGCTATCCCAGTCGTCGTAGGCACCGCCGGTGCCTTGTCGCTGCGCCCTCAGGGCCATCAGGTCGTTGAGCTGGTCGTCAGACATTGGCCTCTTCCGTGCCTTTGGTGGTTTCGGCTCCTCCTCCTCTTCTTCTTCTTCTTCCTTGTCTTCCTCCTCTTCCTCCTTTTCTTGCCTGCCAAACCAAGGTTTCTTGGGCAAAGAAAGCATCAACTCCAGTGACTTAGTGTCCACTTCTGATGTATCGAGGATTCCGCTTGCGAACGTTTCGTAGTTTTGAAGCAATGGGGGCAGGACTGGGCACTCGTCGGAGAGCGAGCAACCTGAGCAAACGAAGGCAGACCCACTCAGCCGGCGAACATCCACAGTGTCGAGGCCTTTGCACCCAATAGCTACGCACTGCGTCGTATGTGGTCCCTCTGCCTTACCATGGACGTTGCTTTCTGCTTCGTATCTGCCGACGTGGCGAACACCACCGGCATCAATAGAAAGAGAGGTGAAATAGGCGTTCGCATCGAAATTCGCATCAGTTAACCGGCACCAGCTGCTAAGCAGAGCATGAAGTGGGGCACGTTGACGTTTGATGGTCGAGTGTGGCAGAGTTGATACATAGGTTTGACACAGGTGATCACGAATCATCACTGGGTCCGGTGAGTCCTAGCCCCACAGAAAACTTCCCAGCTAGCAGGTCGGCGGACCCTGAGACCGATACCCCGTTGGAGGCCAGGGCCAGCACGCGCACCTCGCCTTCCGAGGAGATAGAGCCCTGCACGCGCGCGTTGCGGAAGAAGTGGTCGTAGGCAACACGGCAGCAGGACTGCAGGTCACCCCGTGACGAGCGTACGGCCTCAAGCTCGGACCCGAGGCAGAGGCGGTCAGAAACACGACGCCAGTACTGGAGCTTCGCAGAGTGAGCCTGTTTGTGGATGTCTGCTGTCTCGAAGTCGGGCTGGCGCGATACGAACGCCGTCAAAACGTTGCCAGGGCACCCGTCGTACCGGATCCCGGTGATCATAGTGGATGTGTTATTACCCTCGATAAGCGTGAGATCTGAGCCTACGTGTAGACCAGGTGCAACCTTTTTGGCAAGAGAGGCGTTGTAGATGTAGGTCGACTGCTGCATGGCAACCTTGATACTGCCAGCCAAGGTGCCTGTCTCTCCGGCATCCTTACTCACACTGGCTTCCCATGCTACAGAGGGACCAGTCTTGGGAAATCCAACTTCGGCCATAAAGCGGCCCTCAAGCGTCTTGTGCGTCTGAGAGAGACGTGCTGTCAATGCACGATCACTGGCGAGCCTCAGAGCGGCGACGGTAGATCCGGACTGGTAAATTGGGCCCAGCTGCCAGAGGTAACCCGGGTACACGGGCAACGCGCCCAGACCCAGAGTGCCCATAAGACTGAAGGGGCCTCGAGTTTTCGCGACATCGAAGCGAAACCCTTCAAAGGTGTCTGCGTTGAACGATGAGTGGAATTCCTGGGAGAAACGGTCCACTGGAACGAGAGGAGAGGTCGACGCGAACCATCGTCGAAGCATCAGTATTCGATAATTCCGACAAGAACCCCGAGATTGCCGAATCGGTAATCGGTGCACCAATCATCGCTCACTGCACAGCACTAGTTGCTCAATAAAATAGAAAACATTCAACCGGTGGTCGTCGGGACACCAATAGAGCTGGCCAAATCCGTGCTTCCTTCACAATCAACTTGGCGATCTTCTGGCAAGTCAGCTGTGTCGTGAGACATGATTGACGCGCAGACTGAAAGGCTCTTGCTACGTCTCCCGAATGGTACCAAGTCTTGGCGGGTTTCCGACCGGCCCCAGGCGTCCTCTACGCGCACCAGCCAGATGCGTGTGCCGCCAATCTTCGCCAAATCCAGTTCAAGCCATCGGTCTCCTGCGGGGTCCTTTAGACTGCCGCCAGAGAGGTAGCTGTACCGTAGCCTGAGCTGTGACTGTCCTTCGAGCAGCGCGTCTGCCGGGCTCTCAAAGCAGCCGATCCAGATAGCGTGACCGACTGATGACTCACTCAATGACAATTCCAATCCCTGCAAAACGGAGACTTCGCAGGCAAGGCTCACCGTCTCCACCTCCCGTGGTGCGTCGCACTGAAACACAATCTTTAGGAGGGTTTCGGAGGGTACCAAGTGCATTAATGCAGTTTTAGGGTCACAGCGCGCGTGTGATTGACACATTAGCCATCTCGTTACGGCGAACTATTTCCCGTCCTATGGAACCGGACACAAAATGCCGAAGCAGCGTGTCTGCCTTGGTCTGTGTCAGAAACAGCGGCTTTCCGCGCTTCAGCTCAGGGTCAGTCTCTCCGAATTCGTCTACCCATGGGGCCGGGTAGAGTCCGCACCTCGGAGCGTCGCAGAGAAGCACCCTCCCTAGGTTGCAGAGCAAGAACACGGCCTGTCCCCCGCCGCACGCACGTGCATGCCGCGTGCACTCGCCTTCGTCGCGTGTAGCGAACACGTCGAGGCTGTCCAGTGCACAGCAGGTGCGGATGCAGAGAAGAGCGCCGCACAGCAGGCATAGCGCGGGTTCCTTTGGCATGGTTTTGCAAACAACGCACCGTCTTCGAGACATGTCCCGCACGATGTCGAAGTAAGCGCTGTGTGAGAAAATGCGCCGGAGCTCACTAGGGCATAGGGCAACTGACGACCAGCGTCTCCACATCGAAGGATGGCGCCTCGAGGTCCAGGCCCTTCTGCTGGCAGCGTGCCACAGCCTGAACGACCTCGGGTCTGAACAGCAAGGCCGAGGCGGCCTCCAGCTCCGTCTGCGAGAACTCGAGGTCCACTCCAAAGAAATCCAACAAGTGGGAATGCTTGTTGCCCGAGTGCAGCAGCGCGTTCCGCTCAGTAGATCGAATTGTCCACACGGCGGTGATCGCGAAAAGCGCGAAATCTAGAAAGCTGCCGGCCCCAGCAGGGACTCGGGCCAGCAGGAATTGTTCGGCCGCGGACTGGACCTCGAGCAAGTTCTCCGCAGTCAGTTCGGCGGTTACCTCAGGACGCAGCGCACCGGTCAGCGCGGGGATAAGACCGAGAGACCACCGGAGCCTTGTGGGGTCGACCATAGTCGCCAAGTGCGGCCTCGAAGGCAGCACATCCAGCAGCAGAGCATAGAAGCCGCGAGCTTTCGCCTTGGAGCAGTAGCAATTCCTAAGTAGGAGCCGTATTCGGTCGGTAGGGTTCATCTGGTCGAAGCCGATCTCAGTGAACATTGATGCGATTGGGCTTACGAGGTAGTCGACAATGAACTCGGAGAACTCAGCAAAGTGGAACTCTCCAGACAGACCGTACAGTACAGCTGCTACCAACTGGGAGGCTGGAGGGAACCGCGCTCTCTGCGCCTTGTGCAGCTGGTCGGTAGTGACATGAGCCGCGGCGACATCCCAAAATTCAGGATCCAGCAACCACGTCAAGGCTGTGTGGCATACCTCTCGATCGGAGGCAGGATCACCGGTCTTTACTGAGATGGACGTCAGAAAGGTGAGGTCGATTTTGGATGCGGGCAGGAGGCCAGAATCCACGTCAGCCGTCAAAAACAGGGCCACGAACTCCTCAAATACTGGGAGAAGCCTACTGCGCGACACAAAACCACCACCTACCGAAACATCGGCCTCCGGCGTCGTGGCGCTTACCTGGCCAACAGCCTGCACGATGGACTCGTCAGCAAGCTGGAACACCCGCAGAAGCAAGAACCGGCGCAGCGAGGCGACGACAGCGGCGCAGTTTAGCAAACGACAGTCGGTGAAGAGGCAGAGGAAGTCGAGCTTCAGGTCGGAGCACCACGGCACGTCTCTAAAGGAAGAGTAGTTCGCCGTCAGCCGGTTCATCCAGAAGTCGGGATCCAGCGGATCGACACTCGTCTGAGGGTTCCTCCGCATCAGCATCAACGCACGGATTAGGTGAACGTAGAGGGCGTCGGGGGTGTGTTCCTCCTGCAGAGTCATTGGCTCGTACCGCTGCAGCTGGAGAAGGAACTGGTACACCATCCAGGTCAACCGGGGCGTGGTACGGAATACGGCGTGATCACCCCACTCAGTCAAAAAGTGTGAGCCCCCTACGAGGTGCTGGAGCCACAATTCCGCCTCCTCGGCCAAAAACCAAGGTAGTGTTCGCGGACGTCGTTCCTTGGCCCGAAGGTCGATCAGAGGGAAGTAGTCGGAGTCCTTACCTGCACAGAACTCCTCTAACACAGTGACTCGGTAGCGTACGCAGGCCAGCGTCTTCGCCACCTCGGCCTTGACAGCCGGACTGGCCACCGCGGACAGTGGTGGACGCGGGTCACAGCATAGTTCCTGGTCAATCTGAAGCTGATTGCCATACACGCAGGCGATGTCACAATTGTAGGCCTTGTAGGTTCGCAATACAGCGGAGCCCTCCTCAGTCTTTCTCATGTAATACCTCTTCACAGGTGTGTGGCTGCCTGATTCGAACACGTCCTCGTCATCGGTAACCGCTCCCACGTCGGAGTCGATGGGAACAGCGGACTCTGACCCAGCCGTTTCGAAGTCCCCATCAGAATACGACTCCAGTCGGACGGCGTTGGCTTCGTGCAGCTCCGCCACGACATTCATCACGTCTTCCATGGTGAGGTACTCCTCTGCGAACTCCACTTCGCCAGATTCCTGCCCACTGCTCTCATCCTCGTGCTGGACGGCATCCGCCCAAAGGGGTTCTGGACCGGAATCAACAAGCATTCGAGCGGCCGCCATAGGGAATTCCTGGTTGCGGATCTCGAGCCACAGCACTGCCCCAACATCAAGCCAGGCTCGTCGGACCCAATCATCCGGGGCTACCAGTAGGTCGCCCTGCGAAGTGGCCGACGCGTCCACAGTCCGGCGCGAACGTATCGCAGTCAGCAGCCTGCTCAAGCACGGCGCATACCACTCAGGAAGTTGAGGTTGCTCTATCGGAGAGTGCATGTCGACATCTCGAAGAAGGTACCGTTCCAGAGTGCGCTTCAGCTGGCTGAGCAGTCGTCGTATGTCGGGAACCGACAAGCTCTGCAGAAACTCGTCAGTCAGCAACTCTCGGAGCATATCCAGAAGGCCCTCATACCTGACAGCAGGCGCCATCTCGAGGTCAAGGAAGTACAGGCCGAAGATAGAGCGCCCCACGTCCACTTCAAGGAGGCTGGAACCTTCGCTTGAGGGATCTTCGTCCACAATGACGGAGTCTGCAGAACGAAGTTGGAGTTGCATTCGGCGGATCAGCTGAGACAGTCCCGGGTTGGGCGCCCAGGCTTCAGCGTTGGCGCTTTGGATGCTGCCGCAGGCAAACACCTCCAGGTCGGGGCCTCCCCTCCTTGAGCTCCAAACGCAGGCATCGTCGTCAGCCACGAAGCAACCACGGGGGACATAGGGCACTACTGTATTGGACAACGCGCGACAGGCAGGGCAGTTGAACTCGTTGACGCCGCTGATGACGAAGTAGGCGTTCCCACCAGCGTCTCGACGGCGCTGCTCTCGCATGTGCAGCCCCAGACACTTCACGTGGGTCAGGTGCCCACATGTGTTGATGCACGGCAGCTTGAAAGGAATGGACGTTTTACCAGCCGTGGCCAACCGACGAAGACTGCTGGTATGGGCCACGTGCGCCACATAGCCGAAAGGGGAGTTGGGGTCTGGACCGCCTCGGCAGAGCACACACTGAAGCTCGTGGGCGACTTCCTCCAATTCAGACTCGGGCACCAGAGTGGCCTGTTTCTTTCGCATTCGGCGTAGCATCTTCCGCTGGAGATCTCGCGCCTTGCTCGACGCTGCGCGACGGACAGGCAAAGGCGACGAGAACTCCAGCGCTGCAAGAGTCGGGACCGACTCGGAGCAGTCTCGCATATCCTCCTGAAGCCGCTTCTCGAAGGTGGTCCACATCCGGCTGGCGATCGGACCCATCGGCGTTGGATCCGTTCGCATGGTACGCCCCAGCTTCGTGAGTATGGGAAGCACGGACGCGTCATTCAACAGCCACTCAGAGGTCCTCGCAGGTTTATGTTCGAGCAAGAGCACTAGCAAGCGCATCAGAAGGACGAACACTGACTCCTCGTGGCTGGAGTCGTCGAAGCCGGTTTCGTTCATTCGGCCAACAAGGCGTTCCAAATCGGTTTTGCGTGTAGACCCTCCAGTCATTTCAGCATGAACTGACCGCCCCTTGGGCGGGTCTAGCATGGTGGTGATGAACCGGGTGCACAGACGCGACAGAAACCGCGTAGGAAAGACGGCTAAGAGCGCCTTTTGCCAAATATCTCCCCTCAGTCCGCAAAACGTGAGGTGAGGCTGCCGAAAGATTGAGTCGTCATGGCCCGCGGCACCCTCGCACGACGTCGAGTCGAATAGCCGCCAGTGCGTGTCTCGTAGCTTCAGTGTTGTTGCGCTGTTGGCCTCCTGACTCCGCATGATGAAAAGGTCGTACATCAGGGTCTTTACCAGGTCCGCCTTGGACCGGAGAACCAGGGGAAAGGACTCCACCATGCTCGTATACGTGCAAGTGGAGGATGCTGCGTACTGCTGCACCGCCAGTCTCTTGAGCAGCTCGACCTGCCGCCGTCGTAGATCTAATGCCTGGCTCTCGCTCCACAGATAATCCTCCTTCTTCGTCCAGGCGGTGCAGGAGAACTCCACGTGGCGCGTGTCAGCTAGAGTACGCACGAGTAGCCGAAGGTAAGAAAACAGTCTGAAGGCGTCAAACACTTCTTTGGTGCCGCCGCTGAAGACGGAAGCCATCTGCGCGCGGCAGTCGTCAGCCAGGTTCGCGAGCAGCGTTAGCATAGCGTCGTCGAGGCTGTCTGGCGTCTGGCTGCGGTAAAGCTCCACACACGCTCGCAAGGAGTAGCTTCGACTAGAGGCGAAGATATTATCGTAGAGAAGGGTTGGGAAATGGCTGCATCCGCAGTCCTCGGGAGTCACGAACGGCAGCAACAGCGCGCAAAATTGCACTACCTCGAGGTCGTTGCAGCTCATATCAACCTGAGATCTATGGTCGCGGTCATTAACACCACCAGAGTACTCCGAAAGCTGCTGATTAATTCCTTGACCGTTCCTGATCCAGAAACGGTTTTCAATCTGGTCCGCGAAATGTAACGTTTCCACAGCCTCCCGCAACAGTAGGCTTAGTGCTGTTGGGTGACAATGGTAGACCGACAACGAAGAGTCGGCGGTCGTGAACAGCCGTAGGAAACTCTCTGCGGCCTCGGGCGTGCAGCCCTCAGGAGCCGGCCCCCCTCTCTGCCACTCTACAATGCCCCGGAGACGGTCGAAGTTCACGCAGTTAATGAAGACGCGAGTCAGCGGGGTGTGGAAGGAGCGCAGCTCGCTGTCGGCCCTAGGCAGCGCCTTGATGCGGTCCACGAAGAGCTGGAAGACGGGAAGAGTTCGCTCCAGGGACTCGCGCTTCACAAACCAGGTGAAGCTTCCAAAAGCCTGAATCAGACATCGCTCTATCTGAAAAGTTGACAGCCACGTTATGTTGTCGTAATCAATGTGAGCGTCCTTAAAACGCACCTGGCGATTCATTCGGTGCAGATGCAGGAGCAGGTCCAGCAGTGAGGCTAGCTGACTGGCCGGTTCCGAGGCAGTGTCCACTAGGTAAGCGCAGCAGCTCTCATGGTGCATAAAGAACCCCAGATCCACCAGAGGGTCTAATACACTCACGGCGAACCACAGCCTGTGCTGCTTCTTTGGCAGGTTCACATGACGTACGCCACTTAGTGAAAACTACCCAACGTCCTCACTCGATATAACTCGCCTCCATACCCCGAGATACGCGGTCAGCCAGCACAGAAAACACAAAATCCGTCTCAGCGAACTCCCGAGCAATGCTCTCCACAGTGAAGACCTGAACGGAGAGTCTGCTGATGGCTGACCGACGTAGGCCGAGGTCCATGTCAGCGGGCTCCGTGCTCAGGTAGGCGCTCAGCAGCCCGTGCCGCGCGAAGCGACGCTTAAAGGATGTGCACGAAAACAGCAGCATGTACAGATTGTAAAGCGCCTTCTGCACCTGGTCGTCCTCTTGCCCGTGAGCTCGGCACCACCTTCGAATAAGATCCGCGGTAAAAGCCGTGGACACCACATAACAAAAGGGTCTATTGGTGCTTGCGATGGCATGTAGACGATCTGCGACCTGCCGAACTGCAGTGCCGCTGTTATGCCCTATAGAGGCGTCTGCCGCTTGAATGAGCCGATACACTACCCCGCGCACATGTGCTACGAAGTCAAATGGGAGTCGGCTGAGGTTGCGTTCGTCCTCCTCCTCAGTGATGTCACAGTGACGATCACAGCACCCAGCAGGGTCCCAGGACTGGATTAATGCGCCTATCGGAGCTTACACTGATGTCACCACAATCACAGCAGCCTCCAGACGTGGTTATCAGCTGGTAATCATGGCCTGTATGGTCTGCCCCAAAGAAGCAGTCGGCACACACAGCGCACGTGGGATCGATTTCGCAGTCCAAACACTTGAATGCCAGGCAATGCGAGTCCCACTGTGCATCGCATGGACCCTTGGTGAGCGTTATCAGTTCCTCCTCCAAATGTCGCCACTGTCCCCAGAGGATTTCAGACTCGCGAGCCTGAATTGTCATCATCTCTGAGTCCATTGAAACCCCAGCAAAATCCATATTTCCCTGTTTCGTTCACCAAAGTCGGTGATAGCTCGGCAGATGCAGACGGAGCAACATCAAGATTCTGACTGTGCGGTTGAATGCCCAAAAAAATGGACACCACGAAAGTTGTCACTTGTTCCCTTTTGTAAACGGAGCTCGGCGCAGGAGCCACGTCATCTGGACAACATTACATTATGTGGTACATAAAACCCAATTCTGCGATGTTTTTCTTCGTGACGCCTCGCGAGGTGGATATTGCGAAGGACCGGATCCTGGACGCCTCCACGATGCTTCCGGACCACCACGGATCCTGCCCTCGGACGTCCTTCCTGGAGGCGCGTCTCCCAGGCGCTCTCTTCTGGGACGTGGACTCTATCGCGGACACTTCCAGTGAGGAGGGGCGCCTGCTCCCTCACATGGCTCCGTCCCTTCAAACCCTACGACTGGCCCTGTGCCGTTTAGGAGTGAAGTCCACGGACCGTGTGGTTATCTATGACCAGTCTAATGGTCTTTACTGTGCCTCGTTTAGGCTGATGTGGACTCTGATGCTTTATTCCTTTCCTGGTGAGATCCGAGTTCTGCGCGGAGGACTACAGGCGTGGAAGGAGGCGTCGTTGGAACTGTGAGGACCCCAACAGAATTCAACCAGGTCCTCAGGAGAACCCTCGCCTCCGGCTGCGGCTTCCCCAATAGAGGCTCTGTCGTTCCGCCCTGAACTGATTTGCACCATTGCCGACGTGAAAGCGACTTTGCAGTCGAACACCACACAGATCGTTGACGTGAGGTCTCGAGGTCGCTTTCGCGGCGACGCAACGGAGCCTCGCGAGAACGTGGTAAGCGGTCACATGCCTGGCTCTATGAACCTCCCTTTCACGGAGATACTAGAGGTTCTGGACGACTTGCCTGCACTACAAAACATGTTGGAAGCTGCTGGCGTTGACATTCGCCGGCGTCTTTGTTTTTCATGTGGCAGTGGTATGACCGCCTGCATCGGCTTCGCCGCCGCACTGCTTCTCGGGCTGGAATCCGCGGTCTTTGATGCCAGTTGGTTAGGTTACGTACTGCAGGATGTGGGCCCCGTTATACGTCACACGAAGTCGTTCAGCGATCGAGAGCTGCGAATGATCAACTCCATATCGAATTCCATGGACGGCGGCCTAGAACCAAGGCACCAGAGGGAAAATGGAGTCTAGCAAGACTGTTAGACTGCTGAGAATCGTGAATGTGAGTATCATATTGTAGAGCTCGCAGAGCACTAGCGCAACGCGAAGTAGCAGTGGGAACGACTCGTAGGTTACTGGCTCCTGCACGAGCACCTTCATGTTGGCAAAAGGGAAATCGAACAGCTGGGCTCCCTCTGCGAACGGGGCACCTCCAGCACCTAACAGAGGGCGTCCCTCCTGCCAAACCTTGACAGATGGGCGGTCCTCGGCGTGGAGGGCGCCAAGAACAGCTCGATCCTCCTTCTCAATACGCTGCGCCTCTTGAGGGGTCAGCTCCGGCATCACCCAGCAACGGCCACTCCTGTTCCAACGATCCAGGAAGAGGGGGTCTCCCGCCAGCCGCTGCAGGAGGTATCGTGCCTGTGATTCAGTCGTTTCCTGGTCAGTAGCCTCGCCATCCGCTGGTCGAGTCCATAAGAACAGAAGAATGGAAAATGAGCTGAAGTTTCGCATGTGCAATGGAAGTGATAGGTGTGCACGCTGGTCACTGCGGTATAGGTATGGGAAATGCCTTCATGGCGCACATGGAATCTATCGAGGAGATCGACAACCCAGCTCGAACGTTCTACAATAGGGGTGAGAGGCCGTACTACAGAGGCCTACTGGTAGACCATGACATCAAAACACTTACGAACTTGGAGTACGGCTGGAGCGAGAGTTGGAAGCACTTGGAAGAGGCTAACGTCGTAGGCCGTGCCGCGACGCATGCGGACCCCAGTGGGGCAATGTACAGTACGCAGGCGCTTTGGAGACTGCAGCTCGATGAGCGCCTGCGCAGGGAGGCGGAAAAGTGCTGCAAGCTCTCTGGCTTCCTGTTGACCGCAGGACTCGAGGGGAACACGGGCAGCTCCGTGATGTCCTTTCTGACCTCTGCGCTGCCAGAGTTGTACTCGAAGACAACCCTCCTTGCAGTGGCACTGGTACCCTCAACCGTATTGGGCTCATCTCCGCTGCAGATATACGCTGCAGTGCTAGGCCTGGCATCGCTTGTTGAATCTGACACAGCAACACTGCTGGTGGACAACGAAGCCTTGATCGACATCTTGCGAAACTTTCTACATTTGTCCCAAGTCGAGTACCGCGATACTAATGCTTTGGTTGCTTCCTTGCTAGAGCTTGTATTCGCAACCTCTTCGATCGCGTCGCGAGATGAAAGGCCGTACTTCCCCTGGGCCGACGCCGTCACCTCACTTACCCCTACGGGCTTACCCTTCCTGGTGCCCGGCTTGAGTCCTCTTACATCAGTCAAGTCCGTCAGCCAGACAGCCCAGCGCCACCCGCTGTCGAGTCTACTGAGGGCTCCGCCCGCCAGTGTGTACGATGTGGTGTTGGATGCCTTCAACCCCGCTGGGTGTCTGACGGCAGTCGACACGTTAACCGGCCACACGCTGCAGGCGGGCATGTTCTTGCGAAACGTCTTACCCCAAACCTTTACCGAGATGACTACTGAGTGGAGTGTGTTCCAGCCCAAGATTTACGAGCGGTGGAGGCAACACGTACCGAAAAATATTACGGCCAGCAGCCACCTCACTCCACGGGAGCCCCCTGCAGCCGCTTCCTTGGAAAACTCCACAGCTGTAGCCCGCAGCTTTTGTAGTCTGCTCGCTGACTGCAGAAAGGCCTTCAGACGGCGCAGCTTCACTCATTGCTTTAGCAGCGGCCCCCTTGAGGTGGCCGATATCGACACTGCCATGGAGTCGTTGACAAGTGCTGTAGACCTCTACAGCAGCGAGCACGTTGCAGCCAACGCGACGCTCATGCCGGTGGAATGTCCGAGTATCCAATGGGTAGACCTCTGAGCGGAAGGAACATACTGAACGAGGGTCAACCTTTGAGTGGAACGAACTCGAGACACGACTTTGATTGCTGAGCAAGAGATTTGATTGCTGAGCAGGAAATAGATACGACTTTGATTGCTGAGCAGGAAATAGATACGACTTTGATTGCTGAGCAAGATGAGCAGGAACTCAAATTCAAAAGTTCAACGCGACGAGGTCGAGAGCAGGCACTTAATCGACACGACTAAATAATGGGGTCTAGAATATGAAGGGGCTGGTTTCTGACCCCTGCAGATCATCTAGGGCATCTAGTTTATCGCTTAGGTCACTGAGGTCTACTGAATCGTCAGTGACCTCAACCAGCTCCAGCTCGGATCCATCCTGTACCAACACAAAGTCGAGGCGGCGAGCCCTTCGTTCGAGCTTGGCCTGCGCGTGGGCCAGGCGCCATTTGATACCCACGGCCGCCTTCGTGAGAGAGCGCTGGGACCGCCTAGAGCGGCGAATCACGATCCACAGGTTGAATACTCCCCAGACCACGTAGGTCAGATGTGCGCTACCCACTATCCAGGCGGCCTTGTGACGATGACTCTGTGAGAGCGTCGTGCGTAGGTGAGGTTGGCGATCCGACAGCAACAGGTAAAAAATGGCTGGGAGACTGGCAATAGCCAAACACGAGATTGCTAAATTGAGCAGGGCTAGGTTGAAGAGGCATCGCTGACCCCGTTCCGACTTCCAAAAGTCGCGGACGGCACGGGAGGCCATCTGTGAAGCACTTACGACGTCCCTAAAGGAGGCGTAGACGCCATCCAACAGACGCTTCCTGGTGAACGAGAGAACGAACCTCATGCATCACGAATTCGGAAATTCCGTCGAGTACGAAATATTTATTGGCCTTTGGCCTAGTTCAAATTTCTGTCTGTTAGTAGTGCCTGCACCTCGTCCAAAATCAACTGTTCAACCTCTGGTTCCGGGTCCATGGGCCGATGAAGCATCTCCAGTACCGACGCGAGGCTCCGACCGCACCATATTTGGATGTTGTCGGCACATTGGCAAAAGAGTGCACTGTCGCACAGCGACTGAAGGTGCCATAGAGCAGTGCAGTTCTCACTGGTGCTCCTCCACGACCCTGCCGCCCACCACAGCCTCACTGGCAGTTGGTAGCCGTCCAGGCTTATGAACCGTACCTGAGGGCGATGGTGCAGGCGTCTGGCACGGCTTACTGGGGAACAGCTCTCGGTGAAGATTACGTGAGGGTTATCGCGTTGTCGGACGAGTACCTCCTCGCAGACAACTTGGTCCTGCGTGGCAAAGGCCACGAAGCCCGCTGCGTCAGGCGACCGGATAATCTCCACGTAACAGCGACCTTCGGCTGTGGCGCAATCAATGACGGCGCGAAAATCCACATACTCGTACTCGTGTTTAAGAGCGTCCTGAGGATTGTCGATCTCCAACACTTCGAAGTCGTACTGCCTGCGGGGATCGGGGCACCCAGCGTCGAGGTAGTGCACCTGCAGCGTGCGGCTCTGCAGCGCGCGTGAGACGGCAGACCTTCCCCACCTTCGCCTGTCGCAGACGATTTCGTTGGAAGAACGCCTGCGTTCTGCCAGCACCTCACGACTGCTGGTTTCTCCCACAGCCATTATAAAGCCGACGAATCCGTCCTCGCTCAGTCGACTAGCCCTTTTCTGTGTGCGTGTGAGAGGTGTAGAGGGCTGGGTAACAAAGAGGGGTACCGCAGAGGACGAGCTCACCTTCATAGCCTAAATAAAGAGATCAAAAAACCGCTCCAACAACAAATTGGAACCATGTCAGTGGCCTAGTTATCACTTACGCGCAGCTCACATATTGAGTCTACTTTGCACTGCCACACACGCACCGGAGGGGCGTGGGGTACTTTAGGTGTTTGAGAAACAATCAACAATAAATTATAAATGACCATGGGCTTCAGCTCGATTATGGGCGCTCTCATCCTGCTTGGTGTTATTGCATGCGGCTTCGTTGAAGCGGACGACACTGCTTGTCGATTTGCGTTGTCCAAAAGAGGAAAGTCCAATGCGTACTGCGCGGATCTTTGTCGTTTGGTGGAATTTGGTGACACTTCTGAAGCCGACTTCTCTCGCGAGTGCGTATTGGAGTACTATGATGTCGATGGGCCTGCCCCGGCCAACGCCTGTGTAGGCAACGTGGCCGTCGCCTCAACTCACTACGTCGATCTAGGCGAGGTTACCAGCTTCGGCGAGTGCCAAGACCGCTGCCATCAGCACGATGACTGTGTATGGGTTATGACGCATCACGAAGGAACCGCTGTCGCCTGCCAATATGTAAGTCTCTCTTCCGTATGCCGTTTGACATGCCTTACAGTTACGCGCCACCGATTTCGAAGCATCGTTGATGGAATCGAGCCGGTTCTGTGACCGTAACGCCGTACTCAACCACCCTACGTCACCCATTCTTTGCCCAGACATGGCCGGTAAGTTTCTCCATT
>NW_027179064.1:0-16278 GCF_019968985.1 Porospora cf. gigantea B | reverse complement strand
CGCGCATGAAACCTGGTCCAACAGCGCCGTCAAAGACCAGAGGCCATCTCTGACCAAATTGCCCTGACGTCGCAACCAAGTCCAGTCCGTTACGGAAGGTGAAATCGATGGTAGGGTGTCCATCCAGCACTCGAACTTCCGTATCCTTCTTGGGGCTCTCAATAGTGTACTTGATAGAAGGGTTGATGTAGCCAGTCATTTTGATTTGGCCGTTCTTTACCTTGCCAGGGTTAGGGCAGCTGTAGTAGGACTTGTCCAGACCTTTATCCACGAACTTACAGTCTTCACCAGCGGAGTCCATCACCAGGCGTGGCTTGGGGATGTCTACTCGCTTATAGTCACTCATAACGTGCACCAAGTAGGACTTGGTGTATCGGGAGCCGACATAGGAGCCCTTGCCACACACCACTTCCAGTGATTGTCGGTGGTGGTCCTTCTCTCTCCAGAGCTTCACACTCTTGCCATTGGACAAAGACTTGCCGTCGACCGTAACCCACGACCCAGTGGTGCACACAGGGGAGAGTCTGACGTACTTAGCATCTGGCCGGACATAGACGTTATAGACCGAGTTGTCTTCGTTCACGATAGGCGAGATGATCACTCCATTAGAGTTGTCGTCGATACCATCGAGGTACTTGAGCAACGTCAGCTTCGTCGACGCGTCCTGCTTTACTGTGACCTTGTAAGTGCGCGATTCGGAGCCTTTAGGGTCTCGAACCTGGATAAAGACGGGAAGGTCAGCGCCGTCGTCAGGGAGGTCGATCATCTTACGCACAGCCATGGATGCCGACTCCGGCTTC
Source organism: Porospora cf. gigantea B (assembly GCF_019968985.1). Lineage (NCBI taxonomy): Eukaryota > Apicomplexa > Conoidasida > Eugregarinorida > Porosporidae > Porospora > Porospora cf. gigantea B. Next base: position 15,478 of record NW_027179064.1, on the reverse strand, counting down.
GCGTCCTCGTGACCTTTCCAAGCGAGAGTCACTTGGGGAGCGTGAAGGAACCCGTTATACTCAGGGAAACTCTGGTCAATTTCCGGTGTCAGGGCGATCCGATCCACAGCCTGGGTCACTCGCAGGGTGTAATAGGTCACATCCGGAGCGAATGCGGGCTCCAGCTGACCATGGGAACTGAAAAGACTCTTCAAGGTGGTCCTGTAGACCGGGGATGTGGCATCCGCCTGCTTGGGGCCGGTGGTGGTCTGGTCGGCGAGTACAGCAGTCCACGGAAGGAGGGCACAGAGAATGCGAGATACTTTTAACATTGGAGTCTGTGTGACCAGGTAAAGAATGTCTCACCGAACGATCTACTAAGCGGACTCCGCTCTTAACTCAAATTGAGTAATTAACTTTAGTCAGTCCATATACTGTGGGGTTTGTAGTGGAGATTATTCAGACACCGTAACACGGCCACGTTCAATCTTGTCAGGTGCGCACTCGATACATCTGCCGTTGATCAGCGATTCGCATACTCGCAATCGGCGCCACCGAGCCGGTTCTTCGTCCAACACTCGTGTGCTGGCGCTGATATCGTCCCCTATGACCTGCGTACGGTGCCTGTCCAGCATTTCGGTGAAAAGGGGGAGAGGGTGCGCGGAGTAGCACTCTATGTACGGCAACGTCTCGACTCCCGAGGCAGCACACAGCAGTTCGAACTGCACTCGCGATGCGGCGTTCGGGGCCAGAGTAACCGTGCACGCTTTTTTGTCGATGACCATCCACGACCTGCGCAGCCCGTTATGGAAGCGCAGGCGGAATTCCATCGGCGTCTGAGTCATGTTATGCAGCGAAACAGTGAGGTGAAACGGCGTGCCTGGGAAGCAAGTTGTAGGTGCTTGCAGAGCGCAGTGCACCGGCGGGGGGGTCAACGGCAGGCGAACAGGTAGCATCACCTCCACGGCGGTTGGGGGGAGCATTTTCCGACATTGCGCCTCCACTTTACGCATAAAGGGAGTCGCATCCTCCACGTCGAGTTGACACTCAACCTTAACTCGAACACCGACCTGCTTTGTGGCGTCCTCGAATCCACATGACTCAGGGTAGTCACAGCGCAACGTGAAGAATAGGGAGCCTCCACTGGCCAGCACAGTCGACCCTGATACTTGCTGAACCAGAGTCACTTCAGGACACTTCTTGGCGTCCGGGTCAGGAAGCATTTCGCTTCCTACCTCCGACAGTCGTATGCGCTCGACGTCCACCTTGCTGATCACCGAGATACTGTGTTCTCCGGGGGTGCAAGTAAGCTTGGCAGCCACGACCAAGCTCCTCGGAGACCACTGAGGTAGGTGCGTCGTAAGAGCGCCGACGTCGCGAGCCACGACGTGCACGGGAACTAGGAGCTCCCACTCTTCCACATTCAGCGACTCTGGCAGGTGATCCATGCTGGATAAGAAACTCAATAACCCTCACTTCGCGCAGTCGAGCGGCTGCACATGGGAGACGAAGCTCAAGTAGAGGGGGATCTCAAAATTCGTATCATCAGGCTCCTCGAAAGCCTCCGACAGGGTGGAAAATTTGTCGAAAGCGAAGGACTGCTTAATAGAGGGGGAGTTCGCGAACACGGGCCGCACCGATGGGGACCACTCGCAGGTCCGCATCGAGGTGGCGTCCTCCGACTGGATTCGCCCTTGTCGCTGCCTGATAGGCGAAGACATTGGCAGGCCCCTGGCGTTCTCATCGCTCAGCTCGGGGCGGTGGATTCGAGCATTCACGTCGTGCGTGATTTTTATGCAAATCAGCAGTCGATATGGCTCGTCCGCGAAAGGAGGCAGCCGTATGCAATCCGGCGGCACGCCCTCTTGGTCGATAAACCTCGACTCGCTGACGCCGAACACGCCGCGGTCTCGGTAGAGCACGATACGCCGTTGCGTGGGGGGAAACCGCAGCAGCACGTCCGAGGAGATGGGAGCTACGAATCCAGCTTTCCGCTGCACGGTCACGAGCGCGACCTGGGGTACGTTCCGAAGAAGGTGCTCTGAGGGGTACCCCGACCCGGATATCTCGACACGGAAAAGCTTGTCGGCGTTCATGACGTGGAGTATTCGCGGTCGGAGCATCCGCAATCCATCATCTAGCTTCCGGCCAAATATGGCGCGGAACCCAGATGGCCAAGTTGCCTGAGCCGCCAGCGCCCCGTGAGGCTGCGATTGCATTGACAGGCGCAAGTACTGGTCATCTAATTCCACGCTCTTTGGAGAAAAGCAGACTGCGCGAACCCAGGAGCCGTCGGGGACTGTGTGGGGCCTAGTTGCGCACTCACGGTCGTAGCCCTTGCCCGGCCCGTACTGCGCCTGCAGCTTTATAGCGCCCAAGAGGAAGTACCCGCTGGAGGGGGGGCGAATGACTATAGGGATGGCCGTGGAGCCTGGCCTCAGGCGGAGCAGCTCCCGTCCTTGAGACAGCGGAACGTAATAGCTCTTGGTCTCCATGTCATCATCTTGTTCTGCCTGGCTGCTCCAGCAGTACACGACGAGCTCGATGGATTCCACCAGTAGGTCGCGGGTACCCCGGTTGAGCATTCCTACCTTGTACTGGAGGTTGAACTGGCTGAATACCGCCCCGTCACAGGCGTGACCGTCAGCCCTAATTAGATCTCGCCAGAGAATTGGAACGCTGCGCCAGACGTCGGGCAACTCCCTGCGGTCAGTGCCCAATTCCATGGACCTGTTTTCCGTGACCATAGAGAGCGCTGTGCGCTTGTTGTGGCGCATAATGGACCTATGACCAGTCATAGAGGGGTCTGCATCCGAGCTTTGCAGCTCCCTCACCGCAAGACTCGGCTGGCAAATACACATCAGCGTCCTGCACGCGTTCTGCCTTGTACAGAGCGTACGGCACTCGCGCACGTTTAATCAGCCGGTGTTGAAGCTCTGACAGCAGCGGGCTGAACGCTGGGACACAGCCTGAATGGAAGCCAGCAATTACCGAGTCAGTGTCCTTTGAGCCGATGAACCGCACTGTGCGTGTTCCTTTATCGCACGGAACCGGCGTCTGCGGCGCGAGGCCCACGTCCTTCTCATCCAGCACGTCCATGGGCTCTGCGTACCACTCCACCACGGCGTCTAGGTCCACCTTCCACTCGTGCTTAAGCTCTGGGGGCAGATCACTCGGATCTCTTCGTTCGTGAGCGATCTCAGTCAGCAGCGCGAGCTTCAGGCGGTCGGAAGCGCCTTCCGACTTCTGTGCCTTGCGTGACTCGACTCGCTGCACGCGCTCCCAGCCCTGACCGGGTTTAACCACCGGAGTCGAGGGACAAGAGACGCCGTACTGCAGGAGCAACATGTGGCTGGTTCGACAGAGGTTTGCGTGGTCGGCATAGAGTTTCAGCTGCGTTCGAAGGAACTCTAGGAATTTGGTACGGCTTGTGGGGTCTTGGCTCAGCGAGAGGGCTTCTTCCAGGGTGCACTTGGTGCGAGGGGGCCGGATCTCCACAGAGTTCTCTGGTGGCGTAGGGCTCCTTAGATGTTCCAACTGACTCCAGCTCTGTATGCAGGCTGACAGGCACCGACACACGGCGAGCGAGTACACGCGGGTACCACGCACCTTCTCGGCGGACTTAGCATGCCGAGAGGTCTCGCGAGTGGTCTCCAGAGTGAGCGAGTGTCCGGAGAGCATCGTGGCTGGCGGGGCGGGCCTGCCAGAAGTGCCGTCGTCCTGGTCCTGCTCTCGGTAGGCGAGCAGCCGATCCTGTATGGTATGCACTGCATCGAGTAGTAAAACCACCTTCAGCACGATGAAGAGATAATAAGCCTCCTCTGGCGGGTCCGTGCTCTGAAGGTCCAACTCCAGGCCCGCCAGGAACGAGAGGCGCGCTTCTGCCAGGTACAGCAGTCTGCCCGCGTGCTGCTTGGCGGGAAGCGCCTCCTTGAACAGCGGCGCAGACACGACTCCATCCGAACACGGCTTTCCTAGCTCGCAGGTCGCCTTCCAGTGCGTAAGAAGCCTCCATTGGAAGTAGTTGGCCACGGGCGTAACGGGCTGCGTAACGTCCAGCACGCTATCCGCCAGCGTCAGCAACCCAGCTCGGGAGGGCGGGAAAGAGAAGTCGGCGGGGTCCGACTCGTCCGATCGTAGCTGCTTCCAGACAGCGCACATGGCGTCGGGTTGCGTGGGCGGAGGTCCCACCTGGCACAGGGTGATGTCGTCGGCGGGCAGCCCTGGGGCCATCAACATCTTAATCAGCACAGACTCCCAGACGAAGCCCAGCTGACTGCTCAGGCATGCGAAGGCGTCTACCCACTGCAGCAGCAAGCAGTGTCGCTCAAAGTTCGAAGCCAACGAGGTAACGCGGTCGTTCTCAACCGTCTCCAGACAGGATGCGATCGGCGTGAACGTGGATAAGCAGTTCAGTAGGCGTACTGCCCATCGGTGGTTCACCCTGTACGTCCGACATTCATGCAGCAGTGAGAGCTGCAGTAGTTCCAGCCGCTGTTCTATGTTGACTTGGAGGCAATCCCGAAGTCGAGCTCCGAAGGCTCCCCAGAGCTCTTGGCTGTCCTTGTGGCTATCGGCGTCGAGGACGAGGTGCAATATTCTATCTCGAATGCGGTGACGGCCTTCGCAGTCCACAAGCATCTCCTTCCTCGCCTTCTCAGTGTCCTTGCGGCTTGTCGCGTGGCTGTGAGCCATGACCACCAGTAGCTCATTACACGCGGGGACAGAGTTCAACCAAAGCTGCAAACGGTCCCTCGAGTCGCGGTGAACATTTCTGCCCTCAATCCGCACTACAAACACCTCGACGAACGGCGCCAGAGGGCCAACGCGGTCGTAAACTTCCGCAATGGGCGGAGGCGCGCTGCTGACGGAGAAGCGCCGTTTGTTGTGAGTGGCAGCCGCCGGCGAGGCAGCCGGAAGCGGCTCGTCCTGGGATAGAACAGAGAAGTCCAGCGTGAGTGTCCGAGTGGTAACCAGCCCGGCCGCCGACCGCACTTGAAAACCTGCCACGGTTTTGTGCTCAGCCAGGCGCCCTTTCAACAGATCCACGTGAAACGTCGATGCTGCGTCCAAGACGCCGCAACTGCTCACCTCTAACGACTACGAGCAGATGACGACCCATCAAAATCGGCGAATCTGCGTCAGATGTCACAAGAGACGTATTCCGGCTGCCGTCACGCCCTGCATTCTATCCAAGAGGTGCCTACCGGCTTCGCCAACTTCGAGGCGGCGGGCCTCAAGGACTTGCAACCGACGATGGCGGCAGGCGTTTTGGCGCAGAAGGCGCTGTTTGTGGTCTGCACCGGAAAGGTGACCCCACCGAATGAGAAACAGTCCGTCTCCCGGGTGAAGGTCATCGATATGGAGGGCCGCTCGGGCTGTCTAAAGCTGCCAGCAGGGGTAGACACTGCACAGGAAGGCATTCTCGTGGGAATTATTGAGCCCTTCGTAGCGCTGACTGGGGAGGAGCACTACCCTGTGATCGTGTGCAACGACAAAGTCAAGCTAGTTCCCATCGGTAAGGTCGTTAAGTACAAACGGTGCTCGGCCTTCGCTTTCAGCACAATACCATGCCAAGACGCGGCGGAAGAGGGCTTTCATTTTTGCGAAAAGCACAAGAAGACACAAGATGCAAACGATGATGGATCTGAGCCACTCGGCCTCGCGATCGAGTCGGACAAACTACTGGAGCAGGCTCGCGGAGATCGAGAAGAAGCGTACCTCCTCCGCGTTGAGGAAATCCGTCGACAAGTGAACATGGTACCCCGGGAGAGCGGTCTGCAGATGCGCAGACGGAAGAGTCTGAGGCCTCTGGATCCCTTGGCGACGGAAGGCAGTGGCAGTCTGGTAGACAGTCTGGAGGACGGCACTCGTGCCCTGGCCGAAATTGAGAGACCTGCACTTCCGAGCGCCAAGCTGGTCTTGGAGATAGTAGATCTGGTGGAGGCAACGGAGGCAAGCGAAGAGTTTTCTCAGTTGCTGAGCCACGCCAAGCTACTTCTGCGAAGGCGCTCTTCTCTGGGTCTGCCGTCATCTGCCGACATTGAGAAGCGCACGGCGCTTATGAAACTCGAGAGCATCCTATTGCGCAAGCTGGGCCAAAGTCGCTCGCTGGTAGTGCGGAAGCGACCCTGGATCGAATCAGAGACGTTTCCGTCCAAAAGGTTCAAAAGCACGTCAACAGTACGTCATGATGTTAAAGGTTAAGGTCAACTGGTTCTTTGTAGTCCCTTGCCAGCTCGCGGATTGTCCGCTGTGTTTCGGCATCGCAGTCCTGAAGAGGTTTCGTAGATTCCAACTGAATACTTAGGGTACGAACACGCTTACTTTAGAAAAGTCTGTCTGTAGATCAGTCGTCAGCACAGACGGCCACCAGGCCTCCTCTACCTTGGCTAAAGTCACGTAAACGCGCTTATCCTCTACCCACCACGAGCTCCCATCTGGGTCAACGCGGCTTGATAGCTCGCCATCCAACAGCACCTCCCCTCGAACTCGGATGCTGAGGCCAGCCCGACGAATAGTCACCTCAACATCCTTCGCCAGCGCCAGTTGGCAGAGCAGCAAGTTAACGTCAGTCCAATTCTGGTTCCAGGAGTACTTCTCCGTGCGGCCGCCATTGTATTCGCTGAAGCTCGAAGGGCTTCGAATCCGCGCAGCAGGCGGCAGGTCAACTCGCTTCTCCACACAGTTTGCACCAGCCACTCGAACGGAGTGCTTCGTCTTCTGCTTTTCGAGCGAGTGCATCACCATGGCCTCAATGCGTCCTGGCGGAAACCCAGATTCGTCATTTGGGTTGTTCATTACGTGGAAGAAGTCTGTACGTCGGCCTAAGAAGTCGAACATCGCATCTAGAAAGTCTGTGAGTCCTCCTTGGCTGACTACCTCTAAAAACGCTTCATCGCTGCGCATATTCCACTCTTTACAAAACACAGACACGCAGTGTCATTTTGAATGCGGTGGTTAGTTGGCGACTACGTGATCTTGTGTGCACTGCTTCAGCTGGTGAAGCTGATTCAGCATCTGATCGGGTGCACATCGCCACCTGGAGTGCCCTACGCCAGAAAGGCGGACTGGTCGTGTGCCGCTAATGGTTCGAGACAGGCGTGTAGGATGGCAGAACGAAGAGCCTGTATGTGTTTCATGCAAGATAGCGTCTCCTTTACGCACGGATTCGAGCGACATGTCGAATCGTGGATAGAGGGCCGCAAAAGCGTAACGGAAGAGGAGATCCTGGCCGGAATCCACCAAGTATTGACTCCCAGAGATCCCGAGACGCACTGGTGCTTACCTACCAACCGTAAGCCCGAATACGCTTGGTTGATCGATCAGGATGCACTACTCGATGAATTGTCCAGACAAGTGCTCTGGTTCCAGACCGTTCATTTTCTGCAGTGGTATCGCTACGGTGACAGCCCCGAGGTGCTGTCGAACGAGGGGTGGTGGGCCCTAGTTGTACTGCGGGTCCTCGAGCAGATCGTCAAAGGAAAAGAAGATGGAGATCCTCACTTTTACTGGCGGTACTTCGGACCTTTCGTCCCTCTGCCGGGGATAAGCGACTGTTTTACTGCACACCGCAGGTTTGCTAATTGGATCCAAGTAGGCTTTCTGTATCACAAGCTCACCGATATGCTTCGAGAAGCTCTGGGGATATCCAGCTACTGCACTGATCTTATGGAGGCGCAGATTACCATGACGCGCTCGGAATTCCTTTACCTTTCGCTGCAAGAAACAGTTCATCCGGCGCGGGACAACGTCCTGGTGCTACATAACTCAGGTGAAATGTTTGGCACGATAACACTGCCGAAGTTACTCGCAAACTTCCGCAGCGATGTCGTCGAGCCAGAGGTACACACGACGAAGGACCGCTTCCTCACGTTCATGGGTACGTGGGATGATCGCGGACGTCGCCGCATTCGACATGTGCTCGTGCCGCTGTTGTCACGGCACTTTGGCCGACTGTTCCACACGGATAGGTCCCCTGACTTTCGAGAGTCCTGGAGACGTTCGGAGTTCTGCTTGGTGCCCCGGGGAAACAGGCGGCGGGCCTTCATGGAAAGCGAGTGCCTGGAGATAGGCTCCTGCGTGTGTGTGTACATCTGGGATGATATAGAACTCCTTCCATACAGAGGGAGTCCCGCACACTGGTCTAATCTGGCTCTCTCTTTCAAACTGACCCCAGAGCTGCCCCGCACGCTTCGATCCATCCTGGACAACGTCACCCGAGAGCGGCGCGACGACCTGCTAGCCAACGCGCGGACGTTCAGCAAGTCGCACTACACCTTCGAAGGGCAATTCGAGCAGATCATGGGGTTTGTAAACGGCTCTGGCAGTGATCTGGTCTGCGATGTCTGGATGTCGGATCACCACCTCTCTGCCGAGGTCGAAAATGCCCGAGAGGTGGTTAAAGTTCTTCAGAGCCATTTGGAGTAGGTGGTCGTCCGTAGGCAAGGTTTAGAGGTGCACTCGTGCTATACGTTGTCATTGTCAAACTAAGACGTTGTCATTGTCAAACTAAGACTTCAGTGGTTACTTCATTTGCGCGACGAAACAGTTCCCACACAACAAATGTGAAACTCCGCTTGCTCAACCAAATATCTCCTTCAACAAAATGCCTGTCACCGCCAACCACGGGCTCCGCCTCGACTCTTGAGACTACAACGTGTCTCCAAAGAGGTCGTCGTCGTCATCGTCGTCGCCGAAGATATCGTCATTCGGAAATTCCTCCTCTGGTAGAATCTCCTCCTCCTTCTTGTACTTATCCTCTGCCGGCTCCTCACTCTCGCTGTCGTCGTCGTCGTCCTGACCGCCAGCGTCGTCTGCTTCCTTTCCCCGCACCTCGTAGTACGTGCACTTGGCACAGACAAACACGAGGGTCATGGCGTCGTCAGCCACCCGCTCTGGCAGCTGGAAGTACACCGCTCCGAGGCCCTGGCACTGTGGGCAGGGCCACGATTCCTCCCGAGGCAAAGTGGGGTCGTCTGCCAGCCCCTGAGCGATGTATGAGTGCACGTCCTCTTTTGACCGGAAGTTGAACGTTTGCGCGTCCACCGTGTTCTTCTGCAGGTCGTAGGGGTCCGGATAACCCACATACGCGCAGTTGTGACATGTGAACATCAACTGGTTTCGTTCATGACACTCCTTAGGATACAGCAAGTTGTTGCTGCATACGGCAACCCGCATCACCGCTTACCATTCCGGACAGAACTGTAGATCACAACTCATACGTTCTAAATCGCCCTTTCTCGCGAATCTGCGCTTCTTGGCTGCGCCAGCGCTTTGACGTCTCAGAGAACTCTGGAGTTTGCTGGGGTTCACACATTCTAGTTGATTGTAGACACAATGGCACTCCACTCCACTCCACCAACGAATGCGATAATATTTATGCCGGTCGGAACAGTGTTTGGTAATCGTAGTGAGTCCCCGACTCCGTACAGACAGGAAATGAGTTCGCTATCAGAAACCTGTCCAGAGAAAGGGACGAGCTGAAACGTGCGCTTGAGCAGAAGGAGACCGAGGTGGAGGAATTGGCCCGCCTGAAGACAGAGCTAGAGTTGCGACTAGAAGTCGGCCAACGAGATCTGGAGGACTTGGAAGAGGTCATGGCGTGCGACTTGTGTCTCTCCCGCCAGGACAACATTACGGCAGATATGGCCGTTGAACAGAAGAAGCAGGCGGTGGCCGACAAAAATAAAGCGCTGCAGACCGCCAAGGCAGACGCAGAGGTCGAGAGCGCGTCGGTTGTGCGCCTAGAGAGGTCCACTGAGCAGCTTCAGAACGAGATTAGGGCCCTGCGGTATGTGCTGTCCGAGTCTAACGACAAGAATGAGAAGGCGCAAGAGATGCTAACCACGCTGAGACCGTTGTTGGTGGCAGCTGCGGAGAGAGAGGTGCGGCTGGCCGGTGAGGTCGACACAGAGTTGGCGGGGCTGGCCAAGCTGTCGATGGAGGTGGCTAAACATTCCAATCAGGCTCCTCGGACCGTTGGGTTGCTGTTCTACCCGTTGGGCTGCCCCAAATCCACCGTTCGAGTCGCTGTACCGGGACCTGCTGGACAGGACCTTGTCGATGAAGGGCGGTCCAAATTAGTGGCAGATTACGTTTGCCGCCAGGTGGAGCGGTGGTCGCCGCCTTCCTATTCGGAGACTGGCGTGACGATGCGACTGGGCGAGGCGGTTGCGGAATTTGACGACATCATCGACCATGGGTATCCCTGTCTGACGTCCCTCTTGCTAACTGACTGGGCGAACGTTGGGATCGATAATTGCTCTGTACTTAGACACCTCCCGCTGGACGCGAGCAATCACCAACGAGTTAACGCAGAGGTGCACTCGCTGCTGGGTCGAAGCGTTCGGAGCTTGCTGGTACTGATTCAGCCTCCCGAGCACAGGTCGCTGTCCCTGGTATGGGGGTCTAGGCGGACCGTACCATGTCGAAGAGCGTGTCCCCCGCCAATAGTTGAAGGCAGTGCTCGCACGAGACGGTCGAGGCTATCTGTCCTTGGCGGAACTGAAACGGAACTGGTAGAGAGCTGCGTCAACCCCAGTCTTCCGTTCTGCGACTGCTGTCACACGCCAGGTGTGCTCGAATCACTGACACAAAAGGCATCTGCTACATTTTGGCACTGGACTGAGGCAGACCAACCTGAATCTGCATCGTCAGCGCTGGAGGGGTGCACACAGCGACGTCGTCAGCGCGATGATGGCTTCTTCAAGGTGGGCTGACGAAGAGTCTCTACCCAGCACGCCTCAGGCCTCCTCCAGGGCAAAACCCACTCGGACATTCAGCAGATGATACAGGAGTTTGACACCAGCACGCCTCTCAGGATTTCTAGGCACCAAACAGACCATGGGCCCTTCGCGGTAGAGGCTGGCACTTTCCGATCCGCGGCTGAGTCCCTTACTGAAGCCTTGCGAGAGAATCGACCCTACGACCTTGTCAAGGTGAACGTGGGCTCGCGAACTCTGTACATCGCCGCGGTTTACCAGAGCTCCCCAGAGTGGGCCGCTCAAGCTACCAACGTCTTGCAGGTGGCAAGAACGATCGACGTCTCAGAAAGAGTGCTGTTTTCAGCTCTTGGTCGCAACGAGGGCTCAGACGACACGCGACACCTAGCGACTACGGTGATTGGCCTGCTGTCATGTCCCACTGCCACGCACGAAGACGTGGCCACGCTTGCTATGATGTCGCTGTGACCGTCAATTTGTACTTTATCCTGATGGATGTCCTGCGGCGCAGTATTACTGGTCTGTTAGCAACTGGATCGAGGCGCACGCTAATGCTGGCGACCTACGATGATCGAATTGCTCCGTCTGACGCTGACCTGGAAGATGTGCTGCATGCAGTGCTTGGGAACAAGGCCGACATCACCAGTGACGAGGCCGTAGATGCCATTCCAGCACGTCTACGACAATGCTGGACATGGACGGTGGTTTTGAAGATTCTGATGATCCTGCACTACATTGGAGTGGCGCCGCAGACGCCGCAAGTCTGGCTGAAGCAACTTTTTCTCGACGTGAGGACCAGGCAAGACCAACCACAGAATTCATTGCTCTTAACCTGCAGGTCCTTCCGGGAGGAGGGCGGCGACAACAACGCGGCCCCCCAACACGCCAGGGTTGTGCGACGCTACGCGACATTCCTGTCGACGTTCGTGACTGAACTAACTAGTCCAAGTTCGGTTCTTGCGAAGTCGAGATTATTGCACTACTTGGGGACTCCTGGCTGTCTGAAGGTGGCTGGTGACCAGTTCGTGGACGACGACCTCGACGAACTGCTTGCGTGGGGTCACTGGGAATTGTACTATGCAGAAGGATAAATACGATAAGGACCGTGACTGCGCTTTGTGTAGATTCCTGCCTCGACGAACACGACAAGCTGTTGGTCATGGTACGGGTTGACGACCTCACATCGGCAGTGTTTCTGCGAATCTACCGAGAATGTCTGCGGCTCTTCTCTCTCTATAACGCGGTTATGGTGGAGTATGTTGGCCGCACAGAGCGCTTCGTCCATCTTGAAGACGTAGTCTGTGGCTTGAAGACTTGGGATCGCTACGTCTCGCTGACTGCAAGGATGACTGCACTAGGACACTACGTTCAGGCGTTTCCCAACACCCCAGCTGGAATCATTGGCGTCGCCCAGCCCCCCAAAGCAGTGCGCAAATCCATGCTCAAGCGCCTCCGTGCGCTTGACCACACCTACGAGTCAGAAGACTCCAGCTCAGTCTAGCATTCACATACGACAGTTCGCTTGCATGCAACCCCCCGTTCTGCGAGGAGTTGGGGAATACACTGGGTTGCCTTCGTGGTTAATAACCGAGGGTGATAAACTTCCAATGGGACTCGTAAGGAAAGGTGGCCGGTCGGGCACCTTCTTCAGCCAGTAAGAGGGCACTGGGTGAGGGTGTGCCAGCCGTGACGCTATTGAAGGCTCACGGGCGAAACAGTCGCGCTTGAGCTTCTGCTTTTGATAGTGAATCAAGTACTCCTCCGCATGCTGCGCCGAGAACCACTGGACGGCGTCTGGTATGTAAGGGAAGGCTGAGTTATACCACAGAGCGGGTGCTTACGAGACTCCTTTACGTGCTTGGATGAGAACCGACCATACGGTAGCCCTGCACCGAACGCTGAGCGTAACGGATAAAAAACGTACTCTCTCATCGGGTCCGATCCGCTCGGCGTGTGTACCGTGAGGGAGTTCACCTGCTCCAGCTTCGAGAGTTTTTGGCTAACCTGGGCTTTCGCGGCGATTTCCAACACTCGATCGTTCAGTTGCTTGAACGTAAACGATTTGACGAGGCGCTTCGTCTCCATATTCACCTTCTCGAGCACCAACGTCTGCATAGCGCGGACTAAGCACCACGTGAAAAAGCCGTGAACCACAGGCTTGTTCGGAACGGTGGCGGTGCCATCGGCCACCAGGCCCTTCACGTCCACCGCCTTCACACCTAAAGAGGGAAGCTTTGCCTCGATTACCACCTGGTTCCAGACTGCCGCAGAGAGCTGGAAGGCCTTTAAGGCGGTGGACAGCCCAACCTCCTGCTTTTGCAGCGACAACTCTCGGAGGTCTTTGGTGTTGTCCACCTCCGCCCCCGGAACGAAACGAGGACGTACGTGCTTTTCAAACATGGAAGGGTGCTTCCAAGTGCTGGGATTGTACGTCGCCCGGTAGACCTTGTCGGTGGGGTTGGTAATAGGCCAGATCCCCTTCTGCTTTAGTCCTTTAACGAATCGCATTTTGCTCCCAGTGCCAGTAGGGTCGAGCAATGTCTGGCCTCCAGTGCAGTCCAGGAAGATTGAGAGCTGACACTGCTCCGAGATGTCCGTAAGGATCTCTCGGAGATGAACACATGTGATTGGGTTCAGCTGGCCTCCGTAAGTCAGAAAATCCCACGGGAGGATAGCTTCGTCGTAACCCTCGCCTTCCCAGCCGCTCATGTTATCGATTTGTACCCCGTGGCCTGAGAAGTAAAATACTAAGGAGTCGTGCTGCCGGACGTCGCGCACCAGCCAGTTGAGGGCGAGCATGATATTGTGCCTAGTTGGCAGGCTGAATCGCTCCTCTTCTTTGCGTGGAAGAAGCTGGGGGGATCCCGGCTCGCCTTTAGCGTTCACGAAGTCATGCTCGTCCAAGTTGCCGTCTTGTCTGGAACAGTGTAAGAATACGTAATCTAAAGAATATGACGCATCAGGCGTGCTACAGTCGATGTCCTGAGTGCCGAGGACTCGTATACGACGCTTGCCCATACGCCGTGCCGTCATACAGGTACATGCAGAGGCAGCCTCGGTTCGAGATTTACTGCCCCTACTGCACTCGTCAGGAGTACGTGTGGGCAGCGAGTCCCCGACATCGGGAGTACGACTCGGTGTACTATTGCATTTTCCCATGGTGCTGACCTGTAGACTGAGGAGGGATGCACGTCTGTCAAGAGGCAGACATCGTTGGGATGAAACTCCAGCAAGTTGACGAGGTTCAATGCGAACGCATGAGCGTCATTGGCTGGCCCATACAGGCTGATGTCCTGATGGTACCCACTGTTAGTGTAGCAGCATCCCACCACCACCGCCTTTCGCCGTGGCGGTAACACCATTCCTGCGAGGCGGGTACGATTCCTTCGATTCTCCCTGGATTTCGTGGGACTTTGGCTGTTGCGGCGAGGTGCCGAGGGTTTCCGGGCTCTCCCAGGTCCCACGTCACTTTTGTTCTCCCGAGTCCGCCGCGTCGATGTTCGGGAGATGCCCTGGGGGATCAGGTCCGCCCGGTCGGGCCGTTCCGTCGTGGTAAGGACGTACAGTGGCGAGGCCCCCACCGCCTGTTTTTCCTTGTCTGATGAGGGTCTCTCTGTGGACGTGTGACGTGCCACTCCGATGCCAAGGGGCCACTGGTCGAGGTCCGGCGACTGATTCACCATCAAAATTCGGTGTTTTGAGTAATTTGTGTGCACTCAGCACCGTCCTCATCGTGACCAAAATTGCACTGATTAGTGACACTTTGACACAGCAAGATTGACACCGACTTCACAAGTCCGGGTTCTAACTGCACAGCGGTGAGCTACCTTCTTGTTTGAGCGACTGAACGAAAATCACTTACATCGAGCACAGAAAGATCCGTTGCGTCCGCGTTTTGAGCTTGTAGCGTGTCAGCTCGAATTCCCCTGGCACGGATCATCACATTGAGTGGTAATTAGTGTTTAAATGCCGGCGGTAGCGGCAGTCAAGACTTCCCTCGCTCCTCCCGCGAAACTGGATCCCATTGCACTCAAGCCGGCCCGCCTGCCCAAGCTGCTTTTGTTCATCCCAGGTCCCCACGAGCAATCGACGGCCAGCGCGCGCCAGCTGATGCGGAGCCTGGGTTGGCAGCATTGCGTGGAGGAGGTCGACTGCTCCATTCACACAGCCAAGGCAGAGCACTTGGCATCACTCATTGATCGACCCGCGGTACCCTATCTGTTCTTCCAAGGGAAGACTGTTGGTAATCTAGACCATCTCAACGAAATGGTGCTCTCAGGTGGCTTCCAGAAACTTGCTAACATGTATGAGCGTTGGGTCGACTCAGGTTTTTCGCCTTTGGTCGGATGTGAGTGCGGATTCCAATTGCATCTGGACCCCAAACTCTGCTTGGTGGAGACCGATGTCAAAACCCTAGGAGCTTCTGTGACGTCTGACCCGGATCATGCGGCCTGTCCGGTATTCGCTGTCCCAAACATCACATGTGACTCGGCATTCTGTCCTGGCGTCAACTTTGAGTCTCTCACTACATTAGAAATCCTCTGCGATCTGCTTCTCGATTTTGCCTTCGAGTTCGTTACGACTAACAAACCTGCGCCCACGTTCTCGATAATCCCGAGAAGAATCACCCATCGCCGCTCGTTCTCCGGAAAGACGTTGCGCGAGTACGCTGAGAGCCGCTACCGGACTGACTCTTTGACGGCTACTAACGTGAGATACTCCATCCAGGCACACAGATTTGCCAAGTCCTCATGGACTACGCCGTTATCCGCCAC
>NW_027179063.1:0-1996 GCF_019968985.1 Porospora cf. gigantea B | reverse complement strand
TTGGTGATTCTGTGCCTGAGGTTCTCCCTGTCTCCTGGTGTCGTTCCAGGGAGGGAAGGCAGTCTTATGAGGTCGAGAAAAATGTAGATCTGACAATGTTGGCAGCGGAAGAGCTCCCGGGCGCGCAGAGCTAATGCTTGGAAGAGGCGATCCCTTTGTTCGTGAGATAAGAGCTCACACCCATAGATGAGTGTTGGATAGCAATATCTCAGGAAGTGATTCCTTAGTTGCCAGGGAGAGAGACGAGACCAGCTAAAGGAATCATCGTGCAGCAGCCACCAGAAAGCCTTATTGAATTTCTGCATCCGCCCATCGATTGTCTTCTCGGCGTCTATGCCCTTCCAGTTGAAGAAGCAGCCAAGATACCTGATGGAGTCAGCTTGAAAATTGATTTGCTCGCCGGACAGCTGGGCTGGGGAGAGGCCGTTGTTTGCCCTGAATTCTTGATTCATGGGTTCTCCGTGACTGATGTACACACACTTGGATGCGGACCAAGTCATGCGCTCTGTTTCAGCCCACCTAGTGCAAGCATTCAGGCAACATTGGAGAGCTTTCCACGTGCGCGTAAGGATGAGCACATCGTCGGCGTAGAGCACAACATCAAAGTCCAGGACCGAGATCTGACTAGAGACGCACTCATTGAGAGTGGTGCGATAGAGAGAGTCCATTATGAGGTTAAAGAAAGTGGGTGACAGGACACCACCCTGAGCTACCCCTTTCTCCTGCCAGATGTAGCCATAACTGAGTCGCGTTCCAGATGAAACTCGCAACTGCGTAGAGTCAAGAAATAGTGAAAGTTGGGAGGCCAGTGTATTTTCCTCCCAGGGTTGTTGATGCAGTTCCTATGTGATACGATCCCGTATCTGCAACTTGTCAGCTTTGTCAAAAGCGCTCTTCAGATCCAGAGCGGCCATGACTCCAGGGGCGCTGCTCAAGTGTGCGTGCGCCAGTCCAAGGGCCTGTGAGGTGGATCGGCCAGATCGGAAACCAAATTGTCGTCCTGTCGGGGTGTAGTGTTTCAGAAAGCGCGTTAGAAGAACTTTTTCCAGAACCTTTCTGCAGCAGCTGAGGAGAACAATCGGTCTGTAAGCGTCCGGTGAGCTTCGATTTTTGGAGTTGTTTTTGGGGATCGGTCGCACCTCGCCTCTCAGCCATTGTCTAGGAAGAGAGCCCTCATTTCGCGCACGAATCCAGACCGCTACTATCCAAAGAGACGCAATCTCCGGGCAGATTCGCAGCATGGCGTTTGTGATACGATCTGGTCCAGAGGATTTTCGTGTACTCAGCCTTTTCACCACTTCAAGGACTTCGGGTAGAATCTCCGCCATTTCAATCGATGAAGTCCTGGCATCTAGATGCTCAGGTGTTCCCAGACCGATCCTTCGGTTTCCGGACGTTTTTTCCAAGCTCGCAAGAAAAACATCCACAGAAACAGCCGTCCCAGTGGATTTTTTCGTCGTAAAGATTGTCTGCAGCGATCGTTCGAAGGTTGTAATCGTCGGAGAGGTGGGTATCTCAAGAAGGGGGTTGACATCTCTTTTTTGTGAGAGCCGACGTAATTCAGTAATGCCTGGCTTTTTCGTGGGTAGACAAGGGCTTGTCAAGAGCTTAGAGTTTCGGTGAGCCCTCCTGAAGGGGTGGAGTAGAGTATTAATCAGAGTTTGACAGGCTTCTGTGGAGTCGGCGGCTAAGCCCAATCTCGCTGAGTACCTTGTCGATGTTTTCATGGTAGTAGTTGAACGCAGCATTCCTTGTGTGGTCATTCAGCCGCATCAAGTCCCAGCCGGAGGGCCTTTTGTTGGCAATGAGTGCAGAAATTGGGCAGTGGTGGGATAGGTCTGGCCAATCCTTGGGAATTGGTATTGTGTGGGGAGGTATGTGTGTGGGGTGACTTGCATATGGCTTTATCTGTAAATGACAGTTCAGTTAAAGAGTGACAATGAGTGCAAGCGACAATGCATCTAACATGGCGGCTCCGGCAACAGAAGAGGAGGGG
>NW_027179062.1:0-1996 GCF_019968985.1 Porospora cf. gigantea B | reverse complement strand
CAGGCCGCCCTCCCCAAGACTCACCTCCCAGACCGCGTCAAATCCGACAGATGGTCGACGAAAGCTGACGCGCTTGCGCAAGTCGGGTCTACCGCTTCCAACGTGGCCCTTCTCTCCGAAGGCACAACTCTGCTGCCGGACTGTCAGGTCTGGTTGTACGTGTTCCAGGGCAAGAAATTCGTGAAGCTGCATCAGCAAGAACTGGGTAGTGCGGAGCACATGACGCATCATCCCTTCATCCGAGTTGGGCTAGGTCCGCAGGAGTACGACACGAGGCTCATTGTTAGAGGGGCGGATGCCCCTCTGTTCAATGAGTGGATCAAATTCGACTACAGACGAGAACGATATGTGACGTTCGAGTGCTACGACAGAGACGCTTTAGAGAGCAACGCTCTCTACAACGGCAGCGGCAGTCTGGACCTGATGGACTTCGTTCAGAGCAAGCAACGGTCCAAGAACTTCGAGATCAAGCTCTGGAGAGCCAAGAAGGGCGGAAAGAAGGATGATGTGGGCACGCTGCTTGTGCACGCCGAGCTAAAGGGAGATCTTAGCATGCATACTGGATCTAGTATGTATAGTCTGAAGGATTACGAGCCTGGTGTCGAGAAATCAGTCACCAGTAAGAAGTCGAGCAGCAAGACGAGCAGCAGCGATAAGAACAGCAAGAAGGCGTCGTCCAAGAAGTCCAGCGAGGTGAGGAAGCTTTCAAGCCCGAGATCACCATCCCGTAAGATGTCAAGCGAGAGGCCTAAGAGCTCAAGTGACAAGCCTAAGAGCTCCAGCGACAAGGCAAAGGAAGCCTCCTCCTAGGTCTATGGAAGCACTAATTCTGAGTCACACGTATTATTGGACGGCTTCGTTGCTTCGCACCTTCGTTGCTGCCATTGTTGTGGTTGGGCCTCCGAGAATGGTGCTGGCCGGAGTAACAACAGCCTGAACGGACGTACCTGGTTGCTGGGAGACCACGCCACGGATGGAAGAAGCAGACGATTTCTGGCGACTACGCAAATATCCAAGCCAGAACAGAGCAATGAGGCACCCAACGCACAGCAGTATCCAGACAGATGAGTAATCCTTTAGTAGATTCTCGGAGGTGCCTACCGTCGCTGCAGTTGTGCTCACCCAGGTCGCCACGGCAGTTGTCCAATCAGTGGTCGGTAGAGTCGTCGATTTGGTTGCATTGGTCTGATCATCATACTCCAGCATCGTTGTTGTCTCGGGCCACACGCAATCAGATACGTTCTCGTACGGGTTACGGGGCACAAGTGTCGACACGTGGCAGGTGGAGTCGTCACAAGTGAGGCGCTGCCCCCCGCTGTCTATGCGCAAAGCCGAGCCGTTGGCAAGCCCGGCTGAGGGTCCGCTAGCGGTGAAGAACATTCCACGCATCGCGTTGTCCAGAGAGAATCGGAAGTTGCTCAGGTTCTCACTGCCGACGTCCACCATGCAGCGCTTTGCGTTCAGTGAAGCTGTCAAGTTGCACAATACGTCGGTACAACCCGACATGCCTCCCTCAACGCACCTGCGGAATATTGCGTCAATCTCGCACAGGTGAGGACCGAAGGCTGTGGCGACCAACTGGCGCAGCCGCTCCATGTCCAGGTTACCCTCGGAGTCGACGCTGGCGGCCAGTCCCACAAGCGCGAGGAACGCAACAGGAGTGCCGAGAGATCGGAGTGCGCTGCCGCGTGGCGCAGCGACGTTCGTGGGCGTCAGAGACAGCGAGGTCTGACGTTCAGGACTTGCAGATGGATTGATGACGCCGAGGCTCATAATAAGCGTCGAAGCCGCACTCATGTCTTGGAGGTGATTCGCCGCGACACGCATCTTCACAGATAACTGGAGTATTTTCGGATATGCTGGAATATTCTTAAGGATTCGGGATTGTTTCACTACAAGCACAGGCCATTAAGCCTGCCACAGTATATGTCAAAGTAGCTGCCGTCCGTCCCCTCTGCGCTGTCGTCAGGATGGTCCGTACTCAGCAAGCAGGAAT
>NW_027179061.1:0-16318 GCF_019968985.1 Porospora cf. gigantea B | reverse complement strand
TCACCGAAGGGCAACACACTCGAGAGCCTCGACAATAGCTCTACACTGGGGGACTCGTCGCCTGTGGATTCTGAAGACTTCACATTCACGATTTGGAGGGACAAGAGCGCGATGTCAAGGGATGCGAAGCCACGGCTGCGATTAGGGTTGGCCGCCTCCTCAGGGTTCAGCAGACACCTCAAGGAAGAATATGGCAACCGATCTGACTTTTCAACCGGCGACTCCACCTCCACTGGCACCGTGTGGGATATAGAGGTCACCGTAACACTTCCGCCTTCGAGAATTCGAGGACACGCATAGTCTGCGCCCACAATCTAGCATCTGCCCACCCCAACTCCCTCACTGCCGCCATGTTGTCCATCTTATCAAATTCCGAATAGCTTGACGCGCAGTGAAGCAGTATTTTTTGAGGTGCCTCATGAAGTCTTCGAGCTCCTGTGAATCGATGGACTTCTCCGCCGAGGACATGGACTCGCTGTTTCCAGAATACGTGCAGTTGAGGTCCTGTCCAGCGCCAACGTCACAAGAACGTTCGATATCTGCCTCCTTACTGGGCGTCTGCGGTGAGGACTGGATGCCTACCGCCGCCCACGTGACCACAGGCGAGGAGAATGCCAGTCGAAAGAGGCCCAGAGACCTCAGTGAAGACAGCCTTTCTAAAAGGCATCGCAGGTCACTGGATGATGGACAAGGTTCGAATAGCTCCGACAAGGTTCTTAAAGCGCTGAGGGATCACCTGACATGCCCTGTATGCCAGGACTGGGTGCTCGATTCGTGCTCCCTTGATTGCGGGCACATTTTTTGCTATACATGCATCACTCAGTGGTTCCAGCAGAAGATGGACTACGTGTGTCCCGCCTGCAACCAGACGGCAGAACGAGGACCCACCATGTGCTACGCAGTTGACGGGCTGTTGGCACAGGTTCACCGACTCGAAGAGGGAATGTCGGACCCCCAAATCAGCGACGAGAGAGCCGAACTCGTAAAGAGAGCCGCGGAGTCTCAAAAGCGAAAAGACGATGAGAAACGTCTGCTGGCCAGAATTGCGGAGTCGCAAGAGTACGTAAAGTGTATGGGCAAGCAGTTTGTAGACGTGACAGTGAGTCACTGGGAGGTTTTACATAGTCCTCGCAGTGGCAAGTAAAGCGTTCGCAAAGCGTACTAAAGAAGATCGAGCCTTTCTCAGGTACTCCGCGCCGGCACTTCTGCCAGATGATGGGGCTAACACAGCACTGGATTGACTGCGCCAACAAGGACGGATTAAGGTTGGTGCTCACCAACCTCAATCTGAGGCCAAATGGTTCCAGTAGAGCCGCGTTAGCGCGTCGTTTGTCTTTCTTCTGTGAATTCGGTTGATGGCAATTCCACTCCGTGACTAATTATATGCTCCCTCCCGTGGGCCCGCCCCCGCGTCCAGTGCTCCCAAAGGCCCCACCAAGAAGTTTGGCATCCGAGGTGTTCGATGTGGCCCAACGAGAAGCTGTCACCTCTTTGAAATCGCCTGTCGTCATGGTCAAGAAAAGCAGGCCTGTCTTGGAAGAGCGCAGGCCCAAAACTGTTACGGATGAGCGAGTGTCTGAGTTGGAATCGCAGACTTCTCGTCTGGAGAGAGTGGCATCCGCGATTAATTCCCAGCTATCGGCAGAACACTCAGATAGTGCGGAGAACGACTCATCTGAAGGCCTAGTCTACCCTAAGAGTGCTATTCGTTCTCAGGTTGAGAAGTTACAACAAAAGGCAAAGGCTCTAGTTGAGTCGCTCGATCCGACTACGTCTGGGAAGCGTGAGTTGGACAGGCAAGAACGAATTCACCAGAACATGATGCGCAATCTGTGGACGGGCAATCAGGAGTTGGAGGCCAATCATCGAAGCCTGATTAACTTGCAGTCTGTCCTGCAAGAGCAGGCCGAGGTAGTTCTAAGGCAGAAGGAGGAGATCGTCAACCTTCAGGGCATGCTGGCTGACGTGCGAAAACAGAAAGCACTTAGCGCTCCTGTGATACTCACAACCGCTCCTCCCGCTAAGCTACTGTCTACCGATGAAATTCTCCGCCCCGTCTCCCAGCCCGACCCAGCCCCCCCTGAAAGGCCAACGCAACCAGACAACCTTGCGTTACGTCAAATGGCGATTCTAGAGGAGCAGGGGCGTTTGATGAAGGACCTCCTCAGAGGGCTCGATAGCGAGACGCTTCGACCTCCACGCTACGAGGTTACTCCGGACCCCTCAGTGTTTTACCAGGCCGTAGTTGACCATACGGTCCTGGTAGGCAGCGAGCTGCCCAAGAAGACCGACGTCGATGATGTCACATCTCAGTTTGGAGTTGTCGACTTTGGAGACGTTCCCCCTGGGTTTTCCACGAGGCTTCTCGTCGTCAGAAGGTCGAATCTTCTCGTACACGAGTTGAACCCCGTTGACAACGCTCCCGGAGCAATTCTCTTCACTCTGGTCCCTGACGACACCAGAGGCAGTGTAAACATGTCCGGAACTGTTTTGGTCTTGCAGATCCTAGGCATCGGAGGTCGTCTGGAAGAGCTGCACGTCATCGTTTTCCGCAGTCGCGACTCGGCCAACCGTTGGCGAATGGCATTGACCTACGGTGGATTTTTGGAGGCGACTCAACGAGCAGAGTCCTCCGTAGGGACCCCTCGTCCCACATGGCCATTCGCTGTCGTGGTGTCTGGTGCTGGCGTCAAAGTCGACGGACATACGACGCTGCCAGCCCGGAACCCCAACTCCCTTGTGGCTTGGAACTACCCCACCAACACCATGCACCTAGCCGTGGACTCGACTGCGAGACGGTGGCTTGAGGGGCTACCCGGACCCAATGGATCGCTGGATGGAATGAGATCGGATATGTCATTCAACGTTCGAGTTGCAGACTGCCGCATAGACACTGAGACACGCCAAGCCCTAATTACCGTCTACCAACACGATCGGGTATCAATCACAGACCCCGACGACCGAACTAATGTTTACACTTTGATGAACATGCGCCATCAGAGCTGGTGTCTGCTGGTAACAGCTATGATATCTCTGAGATGGAACGAAATCCGAATCAGCAGCGTACCAGTGCCTTCCATGCCTGCGGAACAACCAGAAATCCTTGTCCTTCACCGCGTTCAGGATATGTTCCAGGTCAACGGGGACTTCATCCTGGTGACGAATCAGGAAGGCGGCACGGTCGCCACGGTTCCGAGGCGTTCCTCTGAGTGGGTGGTTTTTCCCGAGACTCTCCATATGCAAGCCAACGTCGACGAGGATTACCCAGGCCATCACGTACTCTTCTTCCTCTTCCCTAGCCCACAGATATATAATGATCGCCTAGGGAGTATGAGGGACCTCGAGTACAGGTTTTCAAACAACGAAGCTATTCGAGGGGCTTGCGTGATGGTGATGGCAGACGTCATGGAAGTCTTCGACGACTACGATCCCCGAGATCGCCTCCAGCCCATCCATGCCTTTGCCAAGGAGGACCTCATTGGGTTGGAGGTGGGCAGCCGCCATGTCGTGATTCTATTCAACGACGCGGACGACGTCCGAGAATTGGCATTCGAACTGGGCAGACCTGAGGAGAGAGAGCGGTGGCGTTCGGCGCTGGACCTCACGAAATTCGCAGAGTCAGAACCTCCAGCATTCGACTCCTACCTACAAGCGGTGGGATTCCTGGCCCCGTTGGCAAGAGAGGTCGAATCACCCGTAACCCATAGCTTAGGCTGGTACTTGGTGTGGGGCGACGGGAAGGAGATCTACCGCTTCTGGGTGGACACATCTGCGACGTTGTGGCTCGACTCCGATCGCGGTATGAGACTTGTTAGCATGGTAGGTACTTCATATAAGGTCTCAGTCAGCGCGATAAATTCTTCGAGAGTCTTACCTTCCGAAATATGCCATTCGATTCATACCGCGCCCTAAAGCGAGAGTTGGTCAAAGTACCACATCCTGACGCACGGACGATCCTTCCTCACGATCCGCAGTGTTAGTGAGGGCGAATCGGACATCTGAATGCAGTTTATGCTTTGCGGAAGCCGAAGGATTCGGATTTGCTGTTGATGAGGAGGAACTGAGATCAGGCGCCTACATGGCGTGGTTCCCGAGAATCATATACACAGCAGACATTCTCGATAAGAATAGGATCTTCTTACGAAAGCGCAGAGCAGACGAGGGCTTACCAGAAGCAATGCAGCACATTGCCGTGCCGGTCGTGGAAATCAAAGGAAGGTCGTCTTCTCAAACAACGCAGTGGAGGTTCGCCATGCTGATATCCGGGCTACGCTATCCTGCCGACCGTTTCCTCTGGCCGAGATTTCTGTTCTGTTTCGACCTCGAGACCGCTGGCGTTTCTGAAGAGTCTCTGGAGGAGCTCTATCGCCTCAACAGAACGGAAGAATCTATGCGGAGGAGACGCCCGGCCCAGATTGATCGACCGGCGGACTCGGCGCGTGGCAGAAAGTCGTCATCATCGAGTGCACCAGCAGCGAAGCCACCAGCAGCGAAGCCACCAGCAGCGAAGCCACCAGCAGCGAAGCGACCAGCAGGGAAGCGACCAGCAGCGAAACGACTAGCAGCGAAGCCACCGCCAGCGAAGCCACCAGCAGGGAAGCCACCAGCACCGAAGCCACCAGCAGGGAAGCCCGCACTTGAAACGAAGCCACCAGCAGGGAAGCCCGCACTTGAAACGAAGCCACGGGCTCTGCGGGAGAAACCACCGGCGTTTATGAGGTTGGGACAGCAGCCACCTTCTCCCATTAACAAGAAGGCACTCCCCTCTGTTAAGAAGAGTGTTCCACCCAAAAAACCCCATCTCTCTACACCAGACAAGAAACCTTACAAGAAAAAAGTTATGGCTGCCGGAATGGGCAAGCTCCCACCTTCTCCCAAGAAGAGAAGGGCTAAGGAGGATGGTGGATCACAGCCAGCCAAGCCAGTTCCGGAGCGTAAAACAGGCCGATCTTCAGTGGATCGGACTCCAGAGAAGAGTCTGCCTCTTCGAGGCGGTACGACTCCTGTCCCACAAGAAAGGAAACCTGGCCGCCAGGGGTCGTTCACCCGCATGTTGGAGCAGCAGACGTGGTTTGCACCGGAAAACAAAATGGTGTCAGAGGAAGCTGAAGCTGAACCCCAGGAGAGTGCTCAGGTGTCCTCGAACCGATCCGATGCCAGTTTCGTGCTGGATCCCTCGCCGGACGAGACGATCATGCTGGTCAATCCGCCGTCCTCATCGACTTCGGTACCCGTGAAGAAACCATCTCCTAGCGGTGGCGCCTTCCAGGGCACAATGGATGAGCTGAACGAGCGGTCTGACGAAGATCTAAGCGGATCGGCCGCTCGTCGCTGGTTTGGCAAAAAACGTAAACACGGCCGACATGCTCCTGAGTCTGCCAGACCATCGCCGAGTCCAAGCTGGTTTGGGCGGATTAGGCATCGGAAGCGAAGAGAGTGAGTGCTATTGTCGAATTGCGTAATGCGGGTGGCTAGCACGTTGTGGTGGGTGATGCTGGGAGTGTAAGCACTAGGTATGTCGTGGGCTTCCTATGGATCTTCCGCCGCTTTGCGAAGTCGATGTGTCCCTGGCCTCGCCTGCTGTACGGCATCAGCGATATTCTCGAGGTGGATTGCTTGAAGCTGTCTGCGTGTCAGAATGAGGGATGTGACTGGCTTGACCTTCTGGACACGCCCCATGAGCGGCAGCCTGTAGTGCAGCGAGTGCTCGTGCTGTTGGTTGATGGTTTGCGTTTCGACAGCATTCAATGGCAGCAGTATCCGATGCACCAACATCAGAACCAGATGCCATTTGTAAAGCTGACAGCAACGACCAACCCAGATCGAGCAAGAGTGCTGCGATTCGTGGCCGACGCCCCGACAGCCACAACGGAGCGGCTGCAGGCGATGCTCTCAGGCATCTACCCCTCGTTCTTAGGCATGTTGCAGAGTCTGCACAGCGGACGGCTGGCCCTAGACAATGTGGTAACACAGTTGAAGAGGGCTGGACGTCCCGTTTTCTTTGTAGGTGATAACACCTGGGAGAAGTTATTCGGGGATGATCTACATGCCGACTCCCAACCACTGGAGTCTTTAGACATCTTCGACCTCGACAGCACGGACGATGCAGTATGGGCCTCATTGGAGGACTTTGTGTCTGGTCGGTGGACACGGGAGATCGTGCGCGCGTCACGACTCACTGTGTTTCATACGCTTGGTGTCGACCACGCAGGTCACGTGGATAAGGTAGACTCGCCAGTGATGGCACGGAAGATCGCGTATCATGACGCTATGGTCAGGCTGGCCTTGCAAGGGCTGGAGGACATGGACAACTCAATTTTCCTCCTCATATCCGACCACGGAATGACTATGACTGGTAGTCATGGGGGCGCTACGAGAGATGAGCTCGATGCCGCCTTTTTCATCATGTCGCCTTTTGATCTGCAGGAAGGACCGGGCACCATCGACCAGGTAGACCTCCTGCCGACCATCAGCTTTCTACTGGGTGTGCCAACTCCTATAAACGCCGTAGGCGTGCCTTTAACGTTTATGATACCTCCTGAGCACCACCTCTCAGCACTGCGCTCTCACTTTTGGCACTTGGAGCGACTGCGCTCTGAATTGTCGATGGAGACAGAGCTAAGCAGCACCCTACGGGCCCGTTGTCTGAACAGCCTGGTAACACACAAGATACTTGGATGCGAGGAGTATTTCCAGGAGTTCAAACAGTGGGGCAATCATGAAGGCTACACAGGCACGCACGCCACATCCAGACGGCCACGGTGCCGGCAATGGCCTACCTCATGTCGTTTCTAATGCTCGGGCTCGGCCTGCTGTGCCCGTCATTCCTCTAGTGACTCATTGAGAGTCGCGATGTTGGACCTCCAGATGTCTGCGAACTGGTCATCTTCGTTGGGTTCGTCTTTCAGCGCGACGATTACAGATGTGATCAGCCGCTCCACCGCCATTGCGAGTCGGTCCTTTCCTACCTTCTTCACCACGCCATGTGTCACGAGCAGTGTGAAGTCCGACTCTGATGCGAGAATACTCGTTGGCTCACCTTCCATTCGCTGGCGCAACAGGAATGTGAGATCACCGTCCAGGCTTTCCAGGCACCGCAGAACCAACCCGAAGTTCTTGTGAGACCGCCAGTCCTCCGAATATCGCACCAGCAAGTGACTTGAATCTATACCTTTTTGAACTCGAATGCTGACATTCTCATCTGCTGCCCTTGTCTCTCTGGCAGCGCCGGTAAACTCAATAAGCGGGAAATCTTCGATGGTGAACGCGTCAACGTCGCTTGCCTTGCTAAGGTTGAGGCTGGCGTTTATGGCTCGCTTCACCTCGGATGACAGCATTAAAAGAATGATGTTGTTATTTATCAGACGATGTATTGGGAGTGAAGCACTGCACCATAAGATCCACAAGTGATTGGGTCTCGGACCTCAAGTCGACCAGGAAGTCTAAAGTGAGATCTCCGGTGCTGATGAGGGTCGATAGTGCCGCTCGGTCGTTCTCGTTTACCTTGTCAACCAGATCTTTCTGGGCCTTGCGGTTCATCCACCCGTGGTATTGGGCGGCTGTCTGGAGAGACTTTACCTGGCGCTGAAGCTCCTTCTTTTCCCTGTTCTCCGCCGCCAGGGCGTTCTGGCACGAGTCCAACTGGGCTTGAAGTTTCTCGTTGTCCTGCTGCACCAGCGCAGACTTCCGCACATGCTTATCCAATGCGTGTTGGGCGGTGTCCAGGCTTAGGGTCAGTCGCTCCAGCTGCTGTTCTCGGAGGTGGTGAACATCTGAGTGAATACCAACCAGTGAGATTACGAAGGCTCGCATCCTGGACTCCCTCTTCTGAAGGAGGAAAAGTCTCCAGGTGTCGTATGTCGCTAAACGCTGCCGACTGTCGAATGAGCTTGTTCATCTCATCGAGCTTATGCTTGACCAATGACCACTCATCTTGATTGAACTGACTATTCTACACCCGAAACAAGCCTCACCTCTCGCAATATTCCAGGCGCTGTTTTAGGAAGAACATGCACTCAGCCAGGCGGTAGTTATCATGTTCCAGTCGTCGAACGACGCTATGAGCGTTGTCTTCAACGATTTCACACTTCATAAGAATCTATCCGGAAACTCACCCAATCTTTCAGAAACACGTTCCGAGACGAAGCAACTCGATACTTTGCCTGTAGTTCCACGAGATTAGAATTCGCTTCCTTGAGTCGGGTGTACGCATACTCCTCTAATGTCACCAGGTCGCCTCGCAGTCCGGCTAGCAGTTCACTGAGGCTCTCCGCACGAGCTATCGTGGCTGACTCTTCTCTGTGAGTTGCGAGGTCTGCCGACATTCAATCGTGAATTTTGAATGGAGGATGCCGCGTTCCTTAACCAATGGCTCGAGCACGACGCTTCCGTGGCGGAATGTGCTGAGTTGAGGGAGAGGCTGGAAATGTCTCGCGCCGCCAAGAAGAAGCAGATTGAGTCCATCAAGGCCCGGATGACCAGACGTGAGAGTTTTCGGTGTGTCGGCACGCAGCGCAAGACCTGTTGGTCACGCTCCGCACAATGAGAGACGGTGTGGAAGCCACTCAGCGGACGATTCGAGATCTTCAGTTTAAGCGCGATGCCAGCGAGTTTTCCGAAATCGAACGTCTACTGCGGGCGAAGGAGAAGGCGTCTGAAACCCGGACAATTCTCGTCGAAATCAGTTGCTGGGACCGGCGACTTACGGCATTAGACAAGCACCTCTTGTCACTGAAACGGCGTACAAGCTTCAAAGACGAAGTGCCCGATATACTGCACCTGGTGGAGTCCATTCCTGCACTCAACGCTGAAGGCACCCTCTCGTTCATAGACGATATTGGCACTGAGATTCCACTATTCGATGGACTTATTTGTCTGGTCCACAAGATTGACACTATCACCCCCCAAGGGAGAGGTAGCATCTACGGCGACTCACGGGCAGCTGGTGAATTCAGCGCGACCACGGGCTTGCTGTGAGGCTGGGCGATGAATCTCACTCAGAATCAGTGATTGTATCCGAGATTTCTTGGCACTACAAGACGCAGCCACCCTGCTGGGAGAGGAGGAGGAATCCAAACGATCAGCACTGAAACGTTACAACAGCCGTATCATGGGCTACCTACAAAGGCTTTTGTCTATGGCAGCGGGTGCCTACTGCTCCGCCGCTGACCATCAGAAACGCCCACTCTCTCGGTTGGTGCATGTTCTCTTCCGAGGTTACCTTTTAATGCGACCTCAGGAAGACGAAGCAGTGGTGAAGGCGATCGAAACAATTCGCGCAGGACTAACGCAGTACTATTTCGCCCCTCTCTGGACGCGGCTGACAACAGAGCACGTGGATGTTGCGGAGGGCTTCGAGAGCCTCGTGAAGTTGTGGAAGCTACAGATCCCCAGCCTTCATGAACTGTTGTCAGTTCTTGACAGGGATATGTCGCTCGTGGCAAAGCTCACGCATTCTGAGACGGCGGAGAAGCTGAGCCTGCAGGTCATGCGCAACGCATCCTGCGATGCTGCCTTGACGGTGTCTGAGCGCATTGTGGCCATGGCCACTGATGGAGCTAGCGACTGCTTTCAGGCAGTGGACTTCTGCGGCAGGATCGAGGCGATCACGAAGAATCTCTTGCCAGATGATTCCCATTCTGTCATCCCGACGGAGGCACTCACCAGTATTTCTGACCGCCTCGCGGCTGCGTTGAAGCGACGGAGGGAGGACCAAGTGGATGAGGGTTCTATGCAAAGCTTCGTTGACGGCATCCAGAACGTGCTGATGGCGAATCAACCTGTGTTTACAGCAGTGGTTGTTGCCGAGTTCGACGTGTTGTTATCCGAAATCGTTCGCAAGGAGGCTGAGCAGTGCAAGAGAACTGCCCCGTTGAGTGAAAGGCTAGAGGCTCGAGCCCAGCTTATCTCTCGCATCAACCAAGAGGTTGCTCTGGGCAAGAGTTCACTGAATATCACTTCTTTCAGCGCCACACGAAGGTCTCTCGAGGAGTGTCTAGGGTCTATCGCGAAGCACCTGATCCATTCCTTCGCTTACAATTGGGTGGAGTCCTTCTCAAAATCTCTGCTCAAGTCCGGAGGCAACTCGCCGAGCCCCTCGGTGCTGGATCTGGGTGAGCTCTTGCTGCTGTTCGCTCCGGAAATCCAGGAGACGCGAGAGGGCTGGCGGCGAGAGGGAGACCTGGTGCTTATCATGGCCATCATGACCAGCTGTGTAGACGCCTACCTAGACCGCAAGGGAGAAGCTACCCTCGTTCAGCTGGCAACCGATCTGACTTATATTGTCCGCGCCTTGTGTGCTGCCAGCCAGATGGAGGTCATTGTCGTCCGCGGGGATGTTGATGGACCACTGGCCTCTTTGGTGGTTACAGACCTGTCGCGCATGCTGGCCTCGAAGGTGCTACAAACGGAAGCCCGAGTTTTGCTGCTGCTTCAACTCATCAATCCTGAGCTGGAGCTCGACGCTCATTCGATGGAGTGGAGGGTCGAAGTACTGAGGTCGCTGGATCCGGCGTGGGTTGAAGAAGAAACCAGGTCTCTGTTGTCGTGGATACAAACTCGCAATGACTAAAGATTAATAGGCGATTCACATGGATGTCCATCGTATCCACATGCTCTCGATGGAGTGCGCCGCCGTTCTCTGGTTGCAGGACGAGGGGAAACCCGCCCACCTGCTGTCTATCGATAGCTTGGATGCAGACGCGTTCACCGTAGGGTCACTGCGGCTAAACTCAATCGGCGGATGGGACAGACCTCCCGGCCCAGCACAATCTGAGCGACCACTGCAGCTTGTGATCCTCGGCCGACCGGAGTCGAACCTGCCTCTGAGCGATTTCATGAGCACTGGCCTGCTGCGTAACTCCGGCAGCCAGCTCCTGCCAAGGACCCAAACTTGGGACCGCGTGCAGGCGAATGGGGCGGTGTTCGAGGCACTCCAGCTTGCCAATTTGTACGACGACAGCAAGTCCGTAGTCGACTTGATCGCGCGTGCGGATTCGAGAGACATACGCGATGCCTTCAACCGGCTTGACTTGGACGTGGACGAATTGAAGGAGGGCAACGAAGTCGTTAGACAGGCTATGCGGGACTTTAAGAACACCTGGTTTGATGAGCCTGGAGTGGAGTTCATCAATTGGATTCCTCCCGACTGGAAACCCGAAATCGAGCTCTTCAAGCAGGTTACCGACCCCAGATTGCGGATGTTTCTCCGATCCATTCATTCCCTATGGCTCAATCTGGGTCGTAGGCTCTCCGACCAGGTGACTGAGAACCCAAAAAGGTACACTCACATACCGGTCATCTTCCCTTTCGTAATACCTGGCGGCAGGTTCCGAGAGATTTACTATTGGGATTCCTACTGGGTCATCCTGGGGCTCTTGCAGAGTGAGATGTTTTCCACCGTCAAGGGCATGATCCGCAACTTTTGTCACATGGTAGAAACGGTAAGACAATCGTAGATGCACTATCCAGATTGGGTTCATCCCAAACGGGTCCCGCTCCTATTATGCGACGCGAAGCCAACCTCCTTACCTTGTTCAGATGCTGCGGAAGTACTACGCCGCCACGAAGGATCGTGAGTTCATCCGTGAGGTTCTGCCTTGGCTAGACAAGGAGTATAACTTCTGGATGACTAGAAGAGCCATAAGAATTTCGTACGATGGCAAGACACATCACGTAAACATCTACAGCTCAGCTGTGGATACACCCCGGCCAGAGAGCTTCATGGAAGATGTAGAGCTGCTCCGGGACAACTGCTTAGACGACGACGCCAGCAGACGTCTCATGCAGAACATTCGCGCGGCCTGCGAGACTGGATGGGACTTCAGTTCGCGTTGGGCAGGCCCCGGATCTGAGTACGGCCGCAAGAACAGCACACTTCTGGACGTGCTCCCCCAGCTGAAGACAATCTGCGTAATCCCAGTTGACCTGAACTCTCTGATGGGCTACAACGAGCGCACGCTTCGAGACTTCCACTATTCAGTGGGAGAGCACATAAAAGCGATGTACTATTCTAATCAGTACACCAAAAGGGCGGTCGCTATCGAGAGCTTCATGTGGAGCGAGAAAGAGGGCTGCTATTTCGATTGCTTTCAGACGCCCGACTTTGAGTTGGTCCACAACGAGCAGTTCTTTCCTAGCAATGTGCATCTGCTTTGGAGCCAGGTCTACCCTCGCTCTGTGAAGAAAGCTGAAAGGGAGAAGCGCCTGGTGAACTACCTCGATCGCACCGGCGCGCTTGATTACATTGGTGGCATTCCTACCTCGCTGACACGAACGGTACAGCAGTGGGACTTCGACAATGCGTGGCCCCCTCTGGTGCATATGGTTGTTGAGGGCCTCTCGAAGAGTAGCGACATGGAGATTGTGAAGCTTGCGAGACGCCAAGCATGCAAGTGGGTACGCACGTGTTACCTCGCCTACAAGGAGAGCAACTCCATGTTCGAGAAGATGAGTACGGTGCACATGAAGGCTGGCGAGGGAGGAGAATACGACGTGCAGACTGGCTTCGGGTGGTCCAACGGAGTCATTTTGGACTTGATGAGGCAGCACCCTACGTTGAGGCTCGAACCTGACGACTAGTCTTCGCATTTGGAATGAAAACTGTCATCCAAGAAACGCCTAGATTCTGGAAGAAGTACATACGCCTGTCAGCTACAGTGTTGTACCTCGCGGTGGGCTCCAACATCTACGCAGGATTCCAGCCATTCGCCATCATGATGCAGAACGACGGGATCTACAGGTGAGCGCTAAGTATGGGCGTCACGCAGCTGGACTTGCAAGTCGGGAACACTCACCTGCGATAAACAAACAGAGCAGATCAGTTACCTTCTAGTGACAGCCAGCGCAACTCAGCAGGGGTTCAGCATCGTCGCAGGTATGATGAACGATCGCTTCGGATCTCGCCTCTGCATGACAATCGGCCTGATTTCAAACGGTTTGGCCATCGTACTTTTCCGTTTCAGTTCCCAGAGAGTGCAGCTGTATCACCTATCCATGGTTCTATTCGGTTCTGGCACGGCTTTCAATCGAATAAGCAGCAGCGTCTATAGTCAGGTATACCCAACAATTGGCAGGGTGAGGCCACGATGACGGCCTGACACAGCAATGGTTCTTCATCGTATCAGGCGCCGTCGTTCTCTGCGCGTTGACGATGCCAATCCTGCTGCTCATCCACAACAGCACCGGCGTCGGCGTGAGCCAGCTGCTGCTGCTGTTCTACGTGTACGTGCTGCTTCCGATCGGGATTGCTGCGGTCTCGCTGATGCCGGGTGACAGTGCACCTCGTGAGAGGCTGTCCAGCGTTTCTGAAACTGAGCTAAGCAAGTCGCAGGAATCTGAAACCGACAAGGACGACTCTCACTTTTGGGATGATCTCGAAATGTATGTCGCCCCACTTGAGCTACAAGTTCCCGTTGTCCCCGCCAGCTTCATCACTCGTGCCAGCTCCGCCCAGTCCTCGGAGCCTCTCCGGCCGTCGGTGGTGTCTGGGAGGCCGGTAGCACAGCGAGTGGTACGGTCGGAGGAGCTCAGTCCCTGGTCGTTCTTACACACCTCGAGACTTTGGCTCTTCATCGTTTTCATTGCTGTGATTACGCTCACGACGGTATTCTTCGACGCCAGTTATCTCCGACTTACCAGCGACAGGATGGCCCAAGTACAGGGCTACGTCAAGGCGCTGGGCGCCATAATAGCTCCAGCGCTGGGATGGTGTACGCGTGGATCGCCAGCGTTCGTGCTGAACATTTTTCTAGCCGTAACGGCGACACTCAGCATTTCCATGCCGCTCGTGGATGAGAACTGGGCCTTCATTTTGGCGGGAGTCTTCTTCACGGCAGCAGATGCTTCAACGGAGCCGGTGATGTGAGACAGGGAGTTCTCAGCATTCAGCATGAGTTTTGCCTTTGACAACTTTGGGTACAACTTGTTTGGCCGGGTGACTGGGGCAATATTCCTAACCACAGGAGTGGTCAGCTTTGCAAACATCGGGTTCCTCAGTCTGAATCCACAAGCCATGCTCTATGCGTTCTTCGGTATGAACTGCGGCAACCTGGTGCTCATTTACCTCCTATTCCGCCAGACCATGCAACTCCAGTCAATCAACACGGAAGCCCCTGTGGACGCTCGACGTGTGAGCACGGTTCTCTACTCGAGTCTAGCTGCGGTAGGGGCCATGGAGCCGGTGGAGGAGGGACTGTCCGAGAGCAGCCACATGTTACTGGTGCCTCCTCGGCCATGTCTGGCGGCTACGAGCGCCCCCTGAGCTCCCCCACGCCTTAGCAGCACTGGGGTTCGTAGAGCGGCGCTGACGTGTTATTCGTCGAAAATGTTCGCATACGATGGTTGGTTGCTCGTGTTCTTTCCGGAAGGTTCGGACAGTGCGAGGCTATTTCTCAACGTGGATGAATGTCCGTTGTGGCTTAATCTGAGCCGGATTTCCCGCGATCTGGCTGATGCTGTAGAGGATACTGAAGACGTCACGACGGTTCTGCTTCCGTCGAGAGACCCTCTAGACGCCTGTGGTATCGCTATGACTGCGCAGAAGGACTGCATCCAATTCAGTGTCGATGGGCAGTTACTGGCGATCTGCAAACCTCGAGGCCACGAACTGCATTTACAAACTGGACGACCGACTACATCTTCTGACCTTCGCCATATCGAGGACTACTTCATGGCTCGATTTGGTGGTGTAGCCGGTCTCCGAATTGTACTCATGGACGACCACAGAATTGTTCGAACATTCGCGGAGAGCAATGGTTACGAGGACACTGGCGGCTATTTTTTTAAGGAGCTCACACGTGGGAGAAATCGGAGACGTCGGAGGAGATCTCGCGGCAAAAAGGTGGAGTCAGGCTCCAGATGCGAACTGACACGTCTACCCGAACCTTCAAAGGCCGTTCCCCCCAAACCCGCGTCCAGGAAGACTCGAACTGGTGATGACCTGCCAGTGTGCCCAGCGGTCAAGAAAGTTAAAGTAAAGGTAGAGTCGCCGAGTCCTGGGAGCGGCACTGACCTCGGCCAGTGCCGCCCACATCCTCCCAAACCAAAGAACCCTCCTTCAAAGTCGCGACCAGCCAGTCCCAAGCCTGGCCGAGGTATCAAAGCGGGTACTAAGGGGAATGTCAAGGGGAATGTCAAGGGGAATGCCAAGGGAAACACGAAGGCGGCTGGGAGCGATAAGAATGCGTCTGGTCAACGATCGTCAGGGCAACGCTCTTCAGGGCACAGGAAAGCGTCCAATCAGAAAGCTAGCCAGAAATACCTTCCCACGCCTGCAAATCCTGCGACGAACAGCGTCATAGGCTCCGCCCCTGTGAAGATGACCGACTGGGCCGCCGACGGAATGACACCGGAGAGCCTCGCCTTGGATAGCAGGCTGGAACGAATAGAACGCCTTCTGGTGCATATGCTGCAAAGTCGACCTACTGATGAATCTCGACGTCTAGAGTCCGACCTTGTACATTTAGAGGCCCAGTTGGATCAGGAGAGACAGCAACTGACAGATGGGATGTTCCTGCTCTGTGATAGTCTAGAAGCCCACCAAAGCCGCGTTAACAACCTCGAACTGGTGTTGTGCGAAGTTGCGCGTCATGCAGGCGTTCAGACGCATACTGAAAACCAAGAGACGCCAATCGGTGGTTAGTTCAATATTAACTGTGCAGTAGTGACAACTAGTGGGTTGGTGAAACTTCTTGCAACTGTACGCACTCATCGACACGGGTTACGTCAAAACTTCGCGCAAAACAAAGACGTGAGGCAGATTCTCGCCACTGTGGTCGAAGATCAAGGCGTGCCTGCCACGCCGGGTCTGCTCTATGACCACGCTTTTCCCAAATACGGAGAGGGTCTCAAACAATTTTCTAGCTTGGGCATTCAATTTGGGAGACTCGGCCGTTTTCATGAATAGGCGGCTGAGCCACTCTTTTATTGATTCAGAGCCGTTGATGTCGAGGGGGGGGATGGTCGACTTGTCATACTCAAACATCCTTGTCACCGCTACTGCAGCCAACAACCTTGCTGTGCGCGGGTTGGGCGTCTTTATGAACCACTGCTCAGAAAAGACGTCGATAGGCGTGAAGATCCCGCCTGCTAGGTGGAAGAAAGCAACCCCCTCTTCGACGGTCGTGAGCACTGGAACAACGTGAGGGAGGACTTCAACATGCACCTACCGTAATTCCCGACTAGGACGCCCCTTCCTATGGCCTCCAGGTCCGATTGAGGGATGACCTCTGGATATGCTGTACTATCCGAAGACGGGCCCCTTGGAATGGCCGCCAGGTCCGATTGAGGGATGACCTCTGTATTTGCTGTACTATCCGAG
>NW_027179060.1:0-16322 GCF_019968985.1 Porospora cf. gigantea B | reverse complement strand
CCCATAAAACCGAAGGCGACGACGTTGGTAATGAAACCGATCACAGCAGAGGCCGGCAGCAGGATTGGCGTGTTTCCCGTGATGATGTCTTCCAATGGATTGTGTCCATCAGATGGAGCGTACTCGAGTATCCATACGTAGAAGGGAATCAACAGCAGCCCCGTAACGGCATTGTAAAAGCTCATGACGCCTCCTTGACCGTCAACGTGCTTCATCTGCCTGGCACTCACGACGGTTCTGGCGGATGAGAAGACCGACGAAACCACGGAGTTTACGATGTTGATTGGCTCTACCAAGTGGAAGACCAAAAAAAACGAGCTGCTGGTTACCGCAACTCCCAGCCATGAAACCCAGGTATTGCCCCTGCCGAGTAGAACTTGCTGCATTACAGCGGTGATGAGCAGCGTTAAGGCCTTCACGACGTTCACTAACTCCAT
Organism: Porospora cf. gigantea B; assembly: GCF_019968985.1. Lineage (NCBI taxonomy): Eukaryota > Apicomplexa > Conoidasida > Eugregarinorida > Porosporidae > Porospora > Porospora cf. gigantea B. The sequence goes on along the minus strand of NW_027179060.1, from coordinate 15,885 downwards.
TCCGACAACGTGGAGCAGTTTGAATATCATTAGATTGGCGCCTATGAACAGGGAAGTGCCTGGGAGTACCTTGACCCAAGTGTAAAAGGAGAACTGGATGACCGGTACGTTCTTCTGCAGAAACTCATTCTTGGTGTACCGTCCCAGATAAGACACTGGTATGTGGAACAAAATCGACAGCGCCAGCTGCGCGAGTAGAGTGGCTCCTGGGTACCTGAAATCTGGGAAGACCCATTTAGTTGTCGAGTAGTTGTACGCTACATTCGCGGCGACGAATAGGCCGGACCATATCAGCTTCACTCTTAGGGAGCCGTTGGCCTCCTCCTTCACCATTCCCAGAGAGGATGAAGCCTGTGAGTACGGCTGCATTGTGGTGTGCACCTCACGCTATGGCTGAGTTCGCACAACGTCGAGCGCCCTTGTGTTGGGCCCGGATCTGATTCTGACAAAAGGGGCCACGCTGACCAGATTTCCCATTATTTCTTTGAATGATTCACTCGTCTCGTCACCGGACGCTGGAGGATTTGGAGACCGAGTACCTAGAAGGCGTCGCCAGGCAAAAAATGGAGCTGCTTATGGCTCTGCCGTCCCCTCCAGATGCGATTCGCGATCCCTGCCCTCGACCGGGTCCCTCCTCCACTATGTCGTCTCCTCCGAGTGGCCGAGGTTGCCCAGTTGGCAGGATTAGATTAGCCGTGGGCGTTGTGTGGGCGTGTACGGCTCTGACTCGCCTTGGGCCCTTATCATCGGAAGTTGTGGGGTCGGTGTTCTTCTCGGTTGTCCGGTTGGGTCGATACACGCTCAGAGCCATGGTTTTGGTGCCAACTATGTTGTGCGTGAACCTCGCGCTGACACCTATGTTGCTCGTATTACGGTTGTTGGGGATCCTATCGCGGTGGGCTGCTCGGTTTCTATCGAAGGTGTAACAGGTGTTTCAAAGCTCAAAGAACCTTATGGATGTTTTAAAGTTTTTGACAGCATCCAAATTTGGCTCACATTGGCTTTCACAGCGCTGGGGCACTTTCAAAGTGCATAGTGAAAGTAATGTGAGAGCGATGTCTCGGGTATACACAGAAACTATCGATACGATGAGAAAACAGAAGAAGGATTACGTGCAAAAGCAGATGGCGTCTACGGTGTGCTAGGTTGGCAACTTAAACATACGTAAGTTGAGAGTCCCATATCACTTGGTGAAATCAGACACGACTACGCTGTGGGTGTCCACACTTGCCAGCTTAAAGGCACCTCCAGAATAAGCTTCGTGGGCGAGGTGCTCATTCCAAAAGCCAGTAGGGCACTCGAGCACCTTACATTTGCGGAAGTCGACACTTCGTTCGTCCTTCTCGTCCTTCTTCTTGTTGGGGAGAATCTTGAAGGGTTTGACTTCGTAGGGGGCCGCGTTCTCTGGTGGCTTGCCGCAGAGACCCTTCTTGTATGCCTTCGAAGAGTCGGAACTGATCTTGCCAGCGTTGAACTTGTACACGAGCTCAATGCCGTTTTCGTTGAGGTACTTTCCGACTCCATGGGGTCGATTGTCTTTCCAGTCACCGTCGTAGAATCGCGGTGTTCCGGATCCTAACGGTCTGTTCTTATAAACGAACTTCCCCTTTCCGACCTTCTTGCCGCTTTTAAACTCACCGTGGTACTCGCCATCCTCCTGCTTCAAGGCGCCGCGCCCATGGGGGACATCGCCATCCCACTGACCTTCATAGACCAGCGCTCCGTTCATGTAGAGCTCACCCATGCCCTGGCGTTTGCCGTCCACCAAGTCGCCGGTGTAAACGGTGCCATCGTTCATGGCCACCTGCCCAGCACGACCGTGGAAGACGTCGGAGTTAAAGTTGCCGACCATCATCACCTTCTTATCGACAGTACGTATCGCGCCTACTCCCTGCCGGCTGCCGGCCTTGTAGTCGCCCTTGAACGATGAGCCGTCGTTGAACGTAACCTTGGCGAGGCCGTTGGGAATGCCGTTCTCCAGAGTGCCTACGAACTTCTGGAAGGGATGTAGATGAGCCAAGTCCGTGTGGACGTAGATCTTCGTCTTGCCGTCAGCGAGTTTGTCGTCCTTGAAGTACCCTTCAATAGCGACCTTGGAACCATCCTTCTTTAAGAGGCCGAAACCATCGCGCTTCCCCTTTACGAATTGTCCAACGTAACCGACGGCGGTAGCGTTGTTTGCTCCCTTAACCATGACACCAGAGCCATGGGGAACGCCATTGTCGAACTCACCATCGTACTGCAGCTCGCAGCCGTAGCACACTAGTCGGCCAGAGCCATGGGGCACACCACCTCGGACCTCCCCTGTGTACTCGTAGCCGCGGGCGTACTTGATATTGGCGGGAGAGGCAGACATGGAGGCGACGTCCATGTTCCACCGGGAGAAGGGCAGATACTCTTTTTCGGCCGCGCGAACCGCGGTGTGGGACTTGGAAAATTCGGGTCCAGCCTTGCGACAGGCTGCATCGAAGTCGAGGTTAATGCACACACGTGCGTCTCGTCCGTGTTCGCCCGAAGAGGTGGTATCCGACACGCTCTCATTCGAAGACTTCTTCAGCAGGCACTCAAGCAGGCGCTGGTCGATGTTAGGCCTGGACGCTGAGGGCTTCTCACCGGAGTGAGCACCAAATGTGCCGGACATAGACACGATCTGGTCAACGGCAGTATCGTGATCCGAGCTGGAACTCGAGGAACTGGAACTAGAGCAGGTCGTTGTTGGCTTGTCGATCATAGTCAGAGTACCCTTTCCGCAAGGCTTGTCATTCGCGAAGGTGCCTTCGTACTTCCACCTCTTATCAGTCTTGGTGTCCTTGAAGTAACAGACGCCTTCACCCCAACGCATACCGTTGGCAAATTCACCGCTGTAAGCGAGCTGTCCGTTACTGTCGTAGAGTCGACCCTTGCCGTGGTAGCGGTCCTTGACCATATCTCCCCTGTACTTACCCGACTTTGGCTTGCGAGAGCCAGAGGTGATGACTGATTGGGAGGACGATGACGACGACGAGTCCTCAGAGGCAACGTCCACAGAAGGTGTGGTGGGAGGTGTTGTAGGGTCATAGCCGTATCGAACGGTACCATCGAAGAAGTCATTGTGCGGCTCGTCCATCTGGTAGTTCTTGACAACCGACTGCCACCTCTCCAGGTATTGCGGAGCCACCCTAAAGGTCAAAGGCATGACGTTAACTCGACCATCGAATGATTCGATTGATCGGTCCTGTTCCGAGATGGGGAAATTGTTAGCGTATCTCGCCTCAACGGTGTGTCCGATAAGGATAAGATACGCTATGATGTTCTTCGGGTCGTTGGGTAAGGCTGTCTGGATGACGTGTTCGAACTCGTCATCCTCATTTCGGATTACATAATGGTCGTCGACATGGAACTGCTGATTCTTTCTGAATACCAGCTTTCCAGTCATGCCCTTAAGCATGGCGTTGGACGCGGCACCAGCAGGTAGATGAGGGTCATGAGAAACCTCTACCTTTTGGAAGGCGGCAAGTGGCACGTACCAGCCGTTCACCTGCTGCCAATGGTTGGAGGACTGGAACTTACGGGTGGCGTCGTTGCTAGCGGGCATCAAGATCTTGATCGAGCTGCCGCTGAGCTTGAGGCAGCAGGGAAGCCAGTCAGGGTCCGCCTGGAAATCAGGCTTGCCATGGGCGTCAGCGCGATAGACACGGACAAGGGCAGTCATCGCGGTAAGTGGATCGGGTCTCCAGGGAGAGCTAGGTCCTCGGAGCATCTGTGAGCCAGTTACATAGTGCAGCACAGTGCGGTAATAGTTTCCAGCGGGGTTCTCGGGCCTGAAGGAGGTCATCTTCAGAGCGTGAATGATATCCATGATGATGTTCTGAAGGTAGTTCACTCCTTTCTTGGATGTGGACTTCGACAGCACAGCCTCCTCAGTCGTCAACCAGTGCTCCAGCTCCCTACGCCACTTGTAGAATTGCGCGTTGAGATTGGGCTTTCTGCAGATTTGTGCCGAGCTGACGTTCATCGGATAGACGAAGTTGTGAAGCTGCTGCAAGTACGCCCTCTTGCCTTCTGAGAGACGCGAAGCCAGCAGTTTAGTTTCAGCTGTGTCACCCTTCCAATCAGAGATGTCGCGGTTTAGCTGGGTAGCGTAGAGGGTGGAGTCGTTGTACGCCTTGTACCACAAGCGAACGGAGTCCAGGTTGTGTTGGATTTCAGCGATGCGGGTCTTAATTCTCTTCTGAATCTCTAATCTGAAGGCGCTCTCAGCCCGGGGCAGGTGCTGATTTCGGAAATGCGCGTGATCTCTCTCCGACAAGGGGTTAACGAAGCCCTGCTCTGAGACGACACTCACGCCGTGCTTCTTCCAGAAGGACACAAAGTCCGCGTTGGTCATAAGCGAAGGCCAGACGAATTGCAGAGCATCAGGATTCTCGAGCGAGTCGTACTTAGCGTCGAGCTCACCGATGCGAGCATTCAGCAGCCGTATGTTTTCCTGGAAGTTGGGATCCACTCGGTAGACACCCTCAATCGGGTTTACACTCTGTACTACGGTACATGAGACGGGCTCTTGTATGGTGTCGTGGTGGAAGGGCTTGCCGGTCATGTAGAAGGCAAAGTCAACAAACCATCTAACACAGTGGTAGTAGTACTTTACGAAGCCGGTGTAATGCTGTTCGGGAAGAACGAATTGGTAGCTATCCGTCTGAGAAGGGTCGATGTCGATACAAGCGTCGTTTTCGTCGCGAAGAGTCATCCAGCTGTACATGTCAGGGGTTCCGTCGTGATTGACTGGGAAGTGAACGATACCTGTTTCCTCGCATCTTGCGCCGACATCCACACGAATCTTCGTGGAGCTGCGGACAGTCCATGAGACTTCATACGGGGCCGAGGCCGTCAGGAAACCGCGATGACGCAGATAGAGGTCCCGGCGAACGTGGTCGTACACTACCTTGATGTTCATAGGGTCGATATCGAACTTCTCACCGCGGGGAGACTTCACATGGAACTGACGGTACAAGTCAGGTGAGTGGCCCTTCTCAACCTTCAGCCACAAATACCCAGGCACCGAACACTCAGCGCTAGCAGAGGCGTGGCTTCCCGCGTGAGTGGATGAGGAGGCACTGGACTGCAGAACTTCATCACGAGGCAGCTGCGAGGAGGTCTTCAGCTGGTACTTGAGGCCGCTTCGAACAGCAGGCCCCTTCACTGTGATGGTCGACAGATGGGGGTCGTAGCGGACAGAATAACCATGGCCCTTGTTCTTCAGCTTGACGTCTCCGAACTTAGGCATGAACTTAGGGCTGGTGTAAAGAGAGAGGAAGGAATCATCATCTTCAGGATGCTTGACACCGACATTGTTTCTGAACCCGTGGTTGACGATTTGGATTGTAGCCGCCAGCCTGCCGATGTCTACGTTCTTCTGGTTGTAGAACTTCTTGAAGTCCATCTGTACTGGAAGATCGGTGTCAACGGAGCGGTTGGCATGCGTTGGTTTGGACACGAAGAGAGTCTTATGTAGGTCGAAGCGCCCCTTTTCGAAATGACCAGCCAAACTGCGCATGTACTGGGTGAAGGACGTCATGCGGATCTTGCCAGGGAAATGGAGTCCAACCTCGTTGTTAACCAAGAGTACCTTCTGCACCTTACTGTCTCTAATCACCTGTCCAGCGCCAGGATAGAAGAACGACACGTTGCGGTGACCCGAGAGTACCTTTCCAGACTGCTGGAAGAAGAACCTCACCCTTCCCAAGATAGTATGGGGCTCAGATAAGACGCGGGCCGTACTGAGGGTCCATGAGCGAATGATGAGTCCCATAGCCTTCAAGCTTTCGGCCAACCCTCCAAGGGCAACGAGGAAGCTGCTCAGGTTGAGGCAAAGGACTGCAACAACAACAGTAACCATAGCGAGGACGGAAGACGTAGAGTTGGACAGGATCTGCACATTCTTGTTACCGAGGATCAGGGCCAAAAGCATCATGCTCTTCATGAATTCAGACATCATGGGACCTGTTAAGATCTCTACTGAGGTCGCCCAGCATCGTGTCCACCAGAAATCCGCTCCCATCACAGCGTGGTACGGGTCCGTAACAACCCGACGAATAAAGCCAGCACATCCGAGCATACAGGCGTCATCCTTCTGCTGTTTCATACGGAAAAGCTGGGCTCGCATCGTGTCCTTGGCGAAAGGCCACACAGCGAAGTTCTTCTCGCAGCGCTTCTCAGTGGCTGCCTTGCTCTTCAAGGCACTCTCTCTGACGGCCATCCACCTGGACCACGTCGTCGCGCCTGACAATAGAGCCGACGGCAAGTACACCAGAGACATTAGGAAGCACATCCCGCAACCCACAGCCAAATGCCAAACGCCTGTATCCTCCCTCCACATAGAAATGACGCTGATGAACGCCAGCAGCATAACTCGCTCAAGAATCCAGAAGAAGGGGTTGCCCCTTTGAGCACGGTAGTACATCCACTGGTAGCCTTCTGCAGAGAGGTACATCCTTCCGTTCCGGGAGCCGGTCTCGGCATCCTCCACCAGGACGGGCTGTAGGTGATCCTTGGGCACATACACCGACTGCTGCTCCATCACCTGGAGGTAGGTCGTCAAGTGCTTCAGCTGGACGTCTGCATCGACCTTAAGATCAGTGTCGTAGGGCGACGTGAGGTTATAGGTAACATCAGCCACCTTCGCACGAGGCCACGAGCTGTAAACGCCAACGTTCTTGTTGTCAAATTGCTGGTCAGCATAGCCTTCGTCATTAAGCATGACTCGCACGGCACCATCGTGGGACCGGAGCTTGACTGACCTCTGTTCATTGGTGGTGCCTACAGGTTCGTAGCCGTCCTTGCTGCTGATCGACTGAGGGTTCGCGGAGCATAGAGGCGCCGAGAGAGGAGTAGCATCGTTCTCAAAAGTCAGAGCTCGAGTGCCATTATCCTTGGTCGAGCGTAGTATAGGCGCAGCCGACTTGATTTCCATTCGGAAGAGATTGCCAATGAGGGGGATCCAGCTGAACTTATTGTAGGAAGCCTTAATTTCGTTCGTGGAAGCGAAGTGGTAGCCACCGAGCTCTCGCGAGTAGACGAATCGCTTTCTCTCGTCCTTCTGAGCACTATGCTGGATCAGGACGACACTGCCTAGAATAAGATGTAGCAACGGGACCAGGCAGAAAACTGCGCCAGCAACAATCCAGAGTACGTTACGGGAGACGGTCTTCCCAAAAATCTCGGCGGAAGCAGTTTCAGGTAATCCTGAGAACAACAGACCGAGACAGGTCTGACTCAGACAGATGAATGTGAAATCTCCAACAAAACCCCAGAAGCGCTTAGGCTCCAAGACGGCGGGAAAATCCTGCCTCAGCTCGAAGAAGCTATCCGAGGACTTGTGCTTGAGATAGGTCACCCAGAGGATACCATATGCCACCGCAGTGGCGCCGAGAGTGCCAGCAACGGTGAGGAGGGCACAGACGAAGTGCTTCATACGAACCTCATACTTCATGCGAGCCTCCAGCTCCCGAACCAGCCGTGATCGTACATCGAGACTATCCTTGCTGCTTCGCGCCAGCGTCAGAAGTGACCTCACGGCGGTGGACTCCTGCACATTCGCAGCGATGTGCTTCAGGTGAGCATCCATTCCAGCAGTGGGGGTCCAGTTACCACTGGAGTCCCGAGTCAACATTCCAATGGAGCTGCTAAGTTCGCTGGCGGCCTGCTCGAGGCTGGTGTCCAGCCACTTAGAGCTGCGCTTGAACTCCGCCTCAGCGTCTTCGTCAAATCTGTACTTGGGAACGTTTTCGCCGTCACCCATGTAGTTATTGGAGGCAGAGGTCACACTCTTGTCAGTCATGACGTCCTTGTCGAAGAAGTTGAAGCTTCGGTCCCATGGCTTCCCATCGTTGCGCAGCTCGCAGTCACCGGAGATATTCTGCAAGTTCCAAGGATGGAATTCGTATGAAAACAACTCGAATCCTTCAGGAACGCCGTTAATGCGGTTGGTCACGGAGACGAACTGCAGCAGGTTGGAGTTTCCAAGGAAACTTCCAGCGCTCTGCATGGAGAGGCCTCCGGATATCAAGCCGAGTGAGGTGGCGAGCTTCTTCAGCGGGCCGACCTTAAGTTTCTCGTGTGTACGGTCTACGACGAAGAAGTATTCCTCGGCCACGGGGTTCTCAGGAGTGCTGACAGCAACGCGGAAACGGTGCTTCTCGCCAGCTGGAGTGTAGAAGTAAGGGGAGACACCATCTTGGTCCACTGCGATTCCATCAACGGTAATCTGCGCTCTCTTATTGCTGGGATCCGCTTTGAATGCCATCCAAGAGACATCGGGAAGCTCGCCTCTGAAACCTTCGGAAATGACGTAGTCGCCCGGAACAAAGGGATCGAACTTCCGATCAAATGTCGCCCCGACAGGCGTCAAGTCGTTGAGAAGGGTGGATCCACCAAGCTGCCTCACAGCGGTTAGCATGTAGCTGGCGCGGTTCTTTCCATCCGCGGATACGGTCTCAACCTGCACGTTGTGGGAGTTGACCGAGCGGGGGAAGTTTACACTGTGCGAGGCACTTCCAACATGCTTCTTGCCATCAATCCAAATCTCAGTGCCATCGTCGACAGCAAAGTCCAGCGCGTCCGCGTTGACTTCGAAGGAAGAGGCACCCGACGGACAGCGGACGAAGTACGCCATCTGGTGAGGGGAAAACTTGGGATCAAGTCGCGCGCCACCGATGTTGATTTTGCCGAGGTAGGGGTTGCTAGAGGGACCAGACACTACAGTAAGGGTGTAGTTCCCGACGAAATCGCGATCACGGTTCGTATAGTAAACGGTGACATCCTTCGAAGTCCCTATCTTCTGTCCTGGACGAATGACTGTCGAGACCGCGGACTCAGTGCAGCCGGATTCCGCAGTGGGCTTGTCAAAACACACGAACGTGCCTGGGAGTCCAACGATGGCCGTGTTCAACGGGATGTTCTTCTCTGCAGTGACGTTGAGGGCAGAGTACTTGTTGGTGAAGGCTGTGTTGACTTGAACCTCCTCTAAAAAGAAGACACTTTTCAAACGAGGCGCGGGGGCTTTTTCAGAAAGGACCTCCTCAACGGCTCCAGTGGAACTGTTGCCGCGGGCAGATACGGCATGCGTCTGCTGGTTCGGCACCGCAGTTGTGGTGCTGGTGGGCGCCGCCTTCAAGACCGATTTAGCGGCCTTTGCTGTATCCTTCACAGTTTTCGCCACTTTCGTAGTGGAAGGGGTGGTAGTGATGGTAGTGGGCTTAGTTGTGGGCTTGGTTGTGGGCTTAGTTGTGGGCTTGGCAGTGGGCTTGGCAGTGGGCTTGGTAGTGGGTTTGGTAGTGGTGGGCTTAGTCACAGGCACCGTTGCTTTGGTTGTAGTCTTTGCGACGGTTGTTGTGGTAGTCTTAGGCGCGGTAGTTGTTGTGGTGGTCGTTGTGGTGGTGGTGGTGGGTTGTGCTCGAACCCGCCTCTCCACAGTAGATCGCACCTCCGGCTTCGTCAGCAGAGCCGTCGGTGCATCAGTCGCTTTGGCGCCCCAAAGCTCAGTGGGGGCTGAGATTTTATTGACATCCAGTAGTTGCTCCTCCGCTGAAGTTACCCATAAGAGGGAAAATACGACTAGAAGTACGCGGTTGAATCGATTCATTTCGGCTTCTCTCTATCCACGCCGAGTAGGTGGTATTAAAGGAAATGACGGAATTTTACTTGCTAATACATGATTTTGTGGGCTACTGGCCACGCTCTGAGCACATCCATCCAGCAAGGGTGAGGGGTTAGGTATAAAAAGCTCACAGAGGCAGCACTGAATCCGTTCGTGACCACCACGAGCCGCGTTCGTCACCTCCGATAATCACGTTTAGACCGGCAGACAGGTGCTTCGGCAGGTCCCAGCACAGAGAAATCTCGGAGCATGTCGACAGTGTGTCGGCGTCACTGCCTGATCGCCGGCGAGGAAACAGTTTGGAGAGCAGCTTGGACATCCAGGAAGGGTCCTTACTTAGGCACGCGGTTGATACGGGTAACAGTGAACTTTCGGTCATCGAAAATCTCGATTTCCACTGATGTTGTCCGTGGTTAGTGAGGTTCGAGTACCCCGGCTGAGAGAAGAGAGAAACATCGGCAACAAAGTGGTGTTCATTCTCGAGAAAGCGCACCTAGAGCTCACTCCACACAGGCTTGGCTTCACGCTGCTGAACTCCGCGGATCATCACGGCCTAATACAGGAGAGCGGCCGGCACCCAGCTGATTTCAGACCGGACATCCTACACCAGTGTTTACTGTCGTTGCAGGACTCGCCGCTAAACAGATCAGGACGGCTAATCGTTTACATTCGGACCGCAAACAATGACGTCATCGAGGTGCATCCTCAGGCTGACATCCCCAGGGGCTATATTCACTTCACGCATATGATGGTGTCGCTCCTTCTGAAACGACGTGTAGGAGCGACCACTGCGAACCTTTCGCTGCTCCAGATGGTTAAGGGGGACTTCGATGCACTGTTGCCGGCAGGATGTCGTCGGGTAGGCCTGTCCGTATCCGGAGAGGATGTGCAGTCGCTGGCGAAATACATGGGTGATTTGGTCAAGGAACAGGAAGAATCGAAGAAGCCCGTGGTCATCGTCGTCGGAGCCGTAGCCAAGAGCGACCCTACAAACAAGGACGAATGCGACTTGGTCGAAGATACCATCCGAATTTCCAGATACGGGCTTTCGGCCGCACAGGCGATTGCTAAAGTGCTCAACGAGTTCGAGCATCTGTACAAGGTGTGCTCCTAGCGCTGGAGCGCCAGGAAGGTGCAGAAAGTCTCTGCAAGAGGCGACGTGACTCAAAAGTTTTATTTTTCGATTTGTTATGCGAACAGTCTCTGCTGAGGAGGCGGCCGCCCTCGTAGAGGCGCATGGAACGTAAGCTGTTGGCACTCTCACGAATCAGAGCACTCGCTCGGGCAATTAGAGGGAAATCGCTGAAAGACGTGTTGAAGGTCTGCAATCAGCTGCTAGGTCTTCTCCGGCACTCAGACGAGATGCTTTGTGAGGAATACTTCCGTATATACGAGGGGGTCTTTGTGGAACTTCAACACGTCATCGGATTTCTGAGAGAGACGACTTCTAGACCGTTCGAGGAGCTGTATGAGGTGGTTCAGCATGCGGGAAACGTCTTGCCTCGTCTATATATGCTCGCTACGGTAGCCTCGTTGCCAGAAGAAGCCAGCCCAGAGCTCTTCTGTGACATCATCGAGATGCTGAAAGGCGTGCAGCATCCTATGCGCGGCATATTTCTCCGGTACTACTTCTTCCAGTGCATCCGAGACAAGGGCGCCGTCAACTACGATGAAAGCAGCGCGTTCATCACCGCCTATACGCGTAACGCGAAGGACGCGGCCACTCTTTGGGTGCGGCTCCGCTTCCAGGGAGCTTCGGCCAGCGACGCGAAACTGATGGCTGATTGGGAGGCTGCCACCCCTCTAGTCCTTGTTCATGTAGTGTATTTGTGTGAGTTGGGGCTGGCTGACGTCGACGTTCACCGAGCCTTCGTTCTGCCGCTGCTAGAGTATCTGGAGAATTCTCCAGGACTGAAGAAGTTACCGCAGGCGCAGGAGATACTGATGGAGACGCTTGTGACGCATCTCCGTCCGACACGCGTAATCATGGCGGTGGCCGAGATACTGTCCTGTACAGTCAAGCTGGAACCGGGAGTGCGTATTCGACAGGCGCTATCTACGCTGATGAATCGAGTGGCGGACTTTGTTGAGGACGAGCGACAGGTAAAGGAGAGCCTAAGAACAGAGGTTCCGTGCTCTTTGATGGCCGTATACGGCGAGAACAGAGCCCCTGACGCCAACTCACTGAAGGAGGACATTTCTGACGAGGCAGTGGACGTTGCTCATTTGCTTACCCTTATGCGAGATCATGTTCAAGAAGTGCTCGAGTCCACAATGGACGAGACTGCACCAAAGAAGATGCCGCTGGCCTCAGCTCTGGACCTACTGTGTTGCTACGAGGCCTTCGTGCTGCGTTTGGCTCCGGAACGCGCAGATCTCATCAACGAATGTTACCACGCGCTACACACGCTTCTGGATGGAGTGGGAGACGATGCCGATTCATATTCCGGTGTGGTGGAGATGCTTCAGCTCTGCAGGCTGCGCACGCTACCTGAACTCCACTACTTCCACCTTTGTCTGCACCGTCGGTTTTTGGGATCCTCATTTGTTGCTGTCTGGCGTAGACTATTGCAGAAGTGGGAGGAAAACCCAGAGAGCTTCCTCTTCACTCCCAGCACCATGAAGTCATTTACACTCCACTTCAAGGAGGGAATTACGCAGGATAGTCTGGATGACCCCCAGGAGCCGGATGAAGAGGTTGTGCTCTGCACCGAGCTGGTCGTTATCCTCCTCCAACGCCACTTGACACCTGAGTGCGTGTCCCCAGAAGACCTTATCCAATTGCTTACCGAATTACAGACGGAGGGACGCGTTCTCACTAGGGACTTCGTCTTCTACTCGCACCCGGCGTTTTTCCGACTTATGCTCGCCAAATGCTGCGAGGCGCCGGTCGTCAGGGAGTGGAGGGGCGAGGAGCCTGCGGTTTGGTCGCTGGCGCCTGTGGACGTGTGCGACTCCAGAGACGCTCTGCTGTCGAACGAGTGGGACTCCTCCAACCGTGAACTCGTAGACGTGGGAACAGGGATATCGCTTGACTCAGACATTCAGCTGCATCGCCAACCTCATCGACGGCCTAAAAGCCGCAGGTCTGGGTGCCGTAGCACACCGGCTGCTCTGCGAGGCCTGCGAAGCTCTCTGTGGGGCCGTTCGCAGACTACCAACCGAGTCTGTGAGGTCGCTGCTTGAAGAGTATATCGCGCAAAGCATCGACACGCTGAAGGAGGACGTTCCCGACGGCAGCCAGCTTGAAGCCTTGGCACTCTCGGTAAAATGTATCGTTGAGTCTGGGGACACGCTGGAAGTGGCATTCTACGAGTCGATAGCTGCGGAGATCGCACAGCACTCCACGAAGCTACTCAGGCGCCAAACACAATGTCAAGCTCTCATCATAGCGAGTCACCTTTTCGCTGCGAATCGTTATAGACAAGACAACGCTAGGGCACTAGAGTGTCTGCAGCGAGCCTTGAAGATCGCGGACGTATCCTTCCAGTGCAACGTAAGCACTGCGTCCTTGTACATGGAATGTCTAGAGGCCTATGTGAGTTTCTACGAGGGAGGCAACGAGCTGATTTCCGGCACACACGTCGTGAACCTGCTGCACCTCACTCGCAACAACCTCGAAATCGCAGTGAAGAAGACGGCAGCCTCTGCCGCCACGAAGAAGGACTCTGTCGCACATTGCTGGCGGCACTTTGAGGCCTTTGTCGCAGAAATGGCCGAAAAGGAGTGTACGCGATCACTTGTCAAGGCAATGAACGTTAAGTGACGGTTATCTGCGGTACACAAAAATGGGCCTGTTAAATCCGCTGGATCCCTCAAATGCTTCCTCTGATGGATTGCTTTCCTGACGAAACGTTCCCATAGATGGCACAAAGACCGTGACGAAGGTGAAGTGCAGCTGATCTACGAGGTAGTCATGGAATTGATGTGGCTTCAGGTGTATACTCAAAACCGTCTGCCGGGTCTCGGCTGTCTTTTTGTTGCTGTAGCTCTCCCAACGTTGAGGCTCCAGCGCAAAATGGCCGCCTTCCACCAGCAGCTCATGAGCCAATTCAAAGAGCCTCTTCACTCCGAAGTCGCCGTAGTGCAGATGCAGCCACTTGGTCAGCGAGAAAGCGGAAACGAATTCGAATCGGCCAGCAAACGCGGTTGTTTGTTGCCTGCGCTGCTCAGTAGTTGATCTTACGAAATTCTCTGTACGAAGTTCTATGTTGAACGGAAAGATGGGTGCCTCTCCCGGAAGTCGATCCAGTTCGAAATTTTCCCAGGTCTCTCGCGTTTCAGATAAAGAAGGAAGCCACTCTCGAATCGAGTGGAGCTCATCGTGCCATGAATCGCGTGCTGGATCGGATAGGGCCCAGTCTACGTCCATGCGCATCCGTCTAATCAGCCAGGATCCCTGGTTGACAAGTTTATAATCGATGTCCACTCCTACAACCCAAGCAGCACCGAATCTGCAAGCTAGCATGATTGCCGGGATACCGTTGTTGCAACCAACATCCAAACAACGCTTTCCTCTAAATCCGCCTGGAAGTACCTTCTCCAGCATCTGAAACCGCACATCCAGCGGCACCTGGCTCGTGCCTTTACCATGCCTATAAGAAAGGTAGTAATTCGCGTAGTTGCCAAACGAGTAGACCATTCGGCCTTTCTCCTTTTGGCCACCGTTCACAAGGCCGAACACACTAAGTTCGCGCTGAAGGCGAGAGCCCTTCTCAGCAGGAAGGTCTTCGTCGTCACGAGGCCGTTTTCCTGACATCTCCGTGATTTCGCCATAATAACAGCAAAGACGACGCCATTCAGAAAGGCAAAGACATCTCTGTGAATCGTTGTTAAAGTCGTTGGCATAGAGCAGTACACAGTAGCAGTACGACTACACGAGTACGACTGCACACAGAGCAGTACACATTAAAATCTGTGGCAGCCTGCACCTTCGCAAACGGGAGGGTTACTCGTGGGTATGGATGAAATCACTGGAATCGTGGGGAACAGTGTGTATGGAGGATATTCCGTGGTGACCATACCAGGATAGTAGCAGTCCATGTCTCCAGAGATGAATCCGGGAAGTCGTTTGGGGAAGCCCTTACCCGACTTGAGGAAACACTTCTTAAAGAGGGACTCGAACGTGAAGTGGCGACATCCAGGGAGTTCGTGACAGGCCTCACTGCAACGCTTAGGAGATCTTGATTTGACTATTTTAATGTCGTTACCAATGTAGGCCAACTTGTGTTGTTCACACTCGTCGGAAGGTGCTGCCGTAGTGTCTGGAATCGGCCTAGGCGTCGTCTGACCAGAAAAGCACTGCAAGTCCCCAGATACAACTCCAAAAGCCGGCCGAGTTCCTGTCTGGTGCCGCAGCATACGACACACTCCTGTGCGGTTGTCCCACGAGAAGAAGCTGCACCAGCCCGTGGCGCGGCAAACCTCCAGACAGGATTCAACGCTAAGCACCGAATATAGGCCAGAAACGTCTCCGTAGTACTCGACATTGTGAAGATAACAAGGATCTGTCGGAGGAGCAGTAGTGGGACCGCTTGTTGAACCAGTAGGATCGTGTGTTGGGAAGGCCGTAGAACCAGTAGGATCGTATGTTGGGAAGGCCGTAGAACCAGTAGGATCTATGGGATACGTGGGGAAGGTGCGGTGAGTCGGAACCCAGGTAATTGGGATTGTTGTTGCGGGGTACGTCGGGATCGAGGGGATCGAGGTGACATATGGTGTTGTTGTCGGGTATGTCGTGGAAGGAGGAAATTCAGTGGGACCAGGGTAGAAGCAGTCCATGTCTCCAGAGATGAATCCGGGAAGTCGTTTGGAGCGGCCCTTAGCTGACTTGAGGAAACACTTCTTAAAGAGAGACTTGAACGTGAAGTGGCGACATCCAGCGAGTTCGTGACAGGCCTCACTGCAACGCTTAGGAGTCATCGAGATGAATTTCTTGATGTCGTAACCGATGTAAACCAAATTGTGTTGTTCACACTCGTCGGAATAGGCTGTTGTAGTGTCCGGAATCGGATCGATGGTAGGGATAGTTGGGATGGTAGGGATAGTTGGGATAGTTGGGATGGTTGAACCAGTAGGATCGTATGTTGGGAAGGCCGTAGAACCAGTAGGATCGTGTGTTGGGAGTACTGTAGTACTCTCAGGTATGAAGCAGTCCATATCTGCCGAGATGGCACCAATACGTTGGCCGCGTTCGAACACGGCAGACATCAGCCGGCAGGAATGACTTCTTGTGCAGAACGTGAAGTGAT
>NW_027179059.1:0-16538 GCF_019968985.1 Porospora cf. gigantea B | reverse complement strand
TGACTGCATTCGAGATGGATCCAAAAAGCGATATGCATCCTTCGAAAATGGCGGAGGACCAAGTGGAACCGCCGGTGATCGATATGCCGCCCGAATCGAAGATCACGGCTGAAGACGACACGGAAAGTCTTCCCGAAGTGGTGGAATATTTGGCTGTTGAGGAGGACAAGCCAGTCGTGCCTCATCGACATCCCGAGCACATTGATGAGCATCCCGCTCCTGAGATTTGCTACGCTTGCCCTGCGGACAAGGACTACATCCGCGACCTCCAGGACGCCCCGACCTCGCCGCGCAGGTCGCCGCTTGGGCCGGCCGTTGGGGGACTGGCAGGAACGCTGGGCTGCGAGATCCACCCTGAGCACAACCCTCAAGAGTGCAAATACTGCCGGGTCATGGACCTGAACGACATCCCACTGCTCATATGATTTTGTCATTCGTGAACAACTTACAAAGGTCTGTACACCGATACTCTATAGATGCCTGGTTTGACGGGGCTGCTCTGAATAGCCTATTATCGTTTTCGCATGTGTAAGTTCGTTGTCCCCACATCACAGACGCCAACGTTCGTCTGAATGATTCGTTTCCCGTCGCCTCGTTACTTCTGGGTGCGGCATCATTGGCTCCGCTGCGCGATCGGGAGGCGGACAGAGCCAAGGACCATCCAGCTGGGCTGCCGCCGGGTTCCTTAAAGAGGGCTGGTTCTCTTAAAGGGGCTGGATACCTTAAGAAGACCCACGGATCTTTGAAGACAGCGCCTAGCTCTTTGAGGAAGGCCTCCGGATCCCTAAAGAAGGCCCACGGGTCTTTGAAGAGGGCGCCTAGCTCTTTGGGGAAGGCCTCCGGATCCCTAAAGAAGGCGCACGGATTTTTGAAGACGGCGCCTAGCTCTTTGGGGAAGGTGCACGGGTCTTTGAAGACGGCACCTAGCACTTTGAGGAAGACCTCTCTGAAGAAGGCGGCCTCTGGCTCAAACTCCTTGGATCGTGTTAATCGCCGCGTAGCTGGATCGATAGACGACGTCAAGGGCGTCGGCGACCCAAACCGCCTGCAAGCGCGACGTGCCGTGCACCGAGTGCAGACTTTGAAGGCTAAGTCGGGCTCCCTGACGGCGGGCACGTTGGCAAGAGTGAACAAGCAGGCCAGCAAGGGGGCCAAACGCATGGACCTGCCGTGGGGCGCCTTCTATTCGCTGGAGTCGAAGGATGCTGAGAAGGTCAAGATGAAGCTCGTGCTCCGTGCACCGCAGCTGATGCACAAGCCATCTGACGGCTCTGCGCTATTTCTAGCTTATATCGCGCGACAACTGCTGCTGGGAAAGGCCAGCGCGATCGAGTCTGACGATCGCCAACATGTGCTCAACAACATAGAGTTTCAGTGGCCCACGGTGGAGGTGTCAGAAGGGCTGAAGTTATCGGGATTCAATGGCTCCCTCGTGCTGGACGTGGAGGGCACGGAGAAAGCCGTCAAGAAGTCGATAGCACAGATTGTTAACAGAGCGAAAAATCCGCCGAAGATGAGTAAGGTGTTCTTCGAGGTTTTAAAGCTGCAGTTCCTGAAGGAGAGGCTGGACCACGTCAAGAACGACGGCTGGGGCCACGAGAAAGATATTCAGCAACACGTGGACATCGTTATGAGCCGTACCAGCGATCTGTGGCCGACCCACGAGCAGGTGCTCAAGTCCTGCGAGGGGCTGGATTTCGCCGCCTTGAAAAAGACGGGTCTTCTGAAGTCTGTGGAGCTATTGCCGGGGCTGGGACTCGTCCAGTGTCGCAGCGGCAAAGCGTCCGAAGTGAGGGCCATGTTGAAGTCCATGAACCCCAAGGGTCTCAAGGTGGTCTTGAACCGCGTGAGCTTCAAGTCTGTGCGCGAGGTCGCGGGAGGTAAGACACGGCCAGTCCACCTGGTGGAACAGAGCACTGGGCTACCCAGCAGTGACACGTCGTCGACCTCAGTGAGCTTCCAGGTGGACTCCAAAGATCCCGCCAACGCTCTCTTCTCGGAGTTCGTCAAATACTTCGTAGATGAGAGTCACAAGTCCAGCGTACAATCACACGCCAGAACGTTGGAGACAAACACTCGACTCGTCCGCGCCGCAAACGGAGTCGGCGAAACGAGGGACAACCAGCTGGCTGGTGCTATCCACGCCTCTTACTCACTCCACACATTTTACATCCCGCACCAGAACGTGCTGCAGTTGGTGATGCGGTACTGTGAGCAGCTTCTAGGAGTCATAATGCAGCTTCGAGGCAGGGTAAACAACACCAAGTTCGACAGATCGTGGAAAACTACCTCGCGAGCAACGTGCTGATGAACCCAAACTTCGTTGAGGAGCATTACGAAAAATTTTTGCAGCGCACCTTGCGACACGCCTCGGAAGGGTCGGGGTACGTGTTCTCACGGACCTTCAACGTCCTCTTAGGTGGTGAACGAGCACAGGAGATCCCTCTTGTCCGGGGAGTGAAGGAGGCCACGTTTGAAAAGCTCATAACTTGGCTGAGAAAGCTTATCAACGACAGCACATACAGCGTTCAGACCAATTGTATCGCGGATCTCCAGGAGATGCGGAGAAACGGTGGTGAGACCTTCAACACCTACGAGCAGGTCAAAATGCTACCATCCAAGTACAGGGAGCCGCTCCAAAACAACTTATCCCAGGAGGTCATGACCCGCTTTGTGTCCTGCCGCAAGGCACGGGAAATCAAACGAGGGAAGAAGGTGCAGGGCTCGTTCAAGCGTGCGGCGCGCAAGCAATGACTCCTTCAACAATTGAGAAGGTGGTCGTTCAACCACTATGGGATTAACGCTGTTCTGAAATCGAGTTCGAGTGGTCGTTCAATTTTTTAGTGTCAGATGAAAGTCTCACTCAGACCTCGAGACTCGCGACGCACAACACATCCGCCAAGCATGGAGTCCGACTTTGTGCGCCGAAGTGTCAGTAGCCGCTTGTTTTGGGAGTAAATCATCTGACCTTGCTCACCAAAGGTAATACCTCCCTCGTAGGGTCGGAAATCTGCAGCCTTGCGGTCCTGTAGTGGGAGCGGCTTGCGGCTGCCTTTGGTGGAGGGGAGTGCATTGGCCATGTCAGGCATGGAGCAGACGTTTCGACGAGAGAGAGGTGACGGAGTCAAATCAAGGGCCACTACCTCGTCTCCTTTACAGGCTTCTTCGCAGAGATCCTTACTGAACTCGTGCAGCTGCGTGACAAACGCAGGGTTGGGTTTAATGTGTGGCCGTGCTGCCCGTACGATAGCCAACGCAGACTCCGAGGTAATCATCAGCTCGGAGACAAGAAACGCTGCACAGAAGGAAGGCGCTCGGCTAATTCCGGCGCCGCAGTGAACGAGAACATTGCCGCCCTCCTCAAGAGCGGCACGGATGAAGGCGGAGGCTCTTTTGAACCACGGCTTTAGATTTTGGGTGACCTTGTCCTCGACGGGAATCACGAGGTACTTGTAAAGGCGTGGGAAAGGAGGGGGCCCGCACAGAGGGGCGGCGCACACGATATGAGTTATATGGCGCGAAATCAGCTGGATGCGAGAGCTAGCCGTGTGGTACGACCCTATCCAGAGGCCAGGCACCACCACTTGGCACTGGTGGAGTGACGTGCCGTGGTCCTTGCGGGAAAGCTGAAGCAGCTCAGCGTATTGGGCATCGAGCCCTAGGGCCGAGACACCCCGTTCGATCTCCAGGCGCGTTTGCAGCTGTGTGTGGAGCCCCCCTCCGCTCCACCTTACGACTCCGAGAGCGGTGATTGCAGCAGTTGCACTCCTGGCCCTCTCGGAGTTCCTCTGTGCATGTGTCCTCGCAGATCTGAAGGTTGGTTACTAGTTTACGGTAGGCGTCCAGGTGGTCATGCACGCTTTTCAAAGTGTCCAACCACCCGGGGGAGCACTTTTTTGGGGGTTCCACGACAAGTGGAGGCACCAACGATAGAACAGCGAAGTAAAAACTCAGGTCACTGAGGTTGAGTGTGGTATCCGGCTCTGGCAGGGCCACCGTCTCGTCCATACTGATTATCCTCGACACCATTCGACGCAGTGTAGAGAACATCCTGGCTGACGTGGAAAAGCGAATTAATACGGAGACTGGTGTTGGGTCGGACCTGACAAGCCGTTTGGACCCGCATGCTTAGAGACGGTCGTCGATGCGGCTGAGGCAGCAGCATGGCGCCTGGGCCTCTACCCCCCTTCCCTCCGGAATCTCTCTATTTTCAATGAGCCAGAAACCTAGACGAGGCCAAAGTAATCGCCGAAGCAAGCGGGGGTCGTTCACCTACGGCCGCGGTGGTTCTCGCAGTGGAGACATAAGCGCGTGGAGACCCAGCAGGCCCGTTCGTGAGTTCGAACGTGCGACCGAAGCTCGTGCGGCCCCCGCTCCTGCAGCGTACAGCCTAACCAACGACAAAATCGACCTCCTCGTCAGGTCAGAAAAGAGCTCCGCCGCCATGGATGAGCTAATGAGTCGCCTGCTGACTGGGCGCGTAAAGTACACAGAGTTGTCCCCACCAGAGAGGAGCATGGCACTTGACGATTTCGACGCCCAGGTCGTGTTCCTCTTGCTGAACGCGGCGCGTTCCTTTCGCGCTTGGCGAAAACAGACAGTGGCTCACAGGGAAAAACTTGAGACGAGCGAAATGACAAACGAGACCAGTCGAACGCACAGCGGGCGCACTCAGAGCTTCGTGTTCCCAGACGACCACCTTCAAGGTTTTATTCCGGATTGTGAGTACAAACCTAGGCCGGCTGACTTGGAGTAGGGGCGTGTAATTTGAATGGAAATAAATAAAACCGAATTGAAAGATGCGGTCGGAAAGGCTGAAACGGCTGATGTTGGAGTCATCTGCGATAGAGGACGTACTCGCACGACAAAGAACACAGCTGGAACGGCTGATGCAGCGATTTGACCAGTTAGAAACTCGACTGGAGCAGGCCCCACCAAAAACGAACCCGCCAACCTACAGACACAGAGAGGAACCCGTGAATGAGCCGCTGCTGGCAGAGGTGGAAAACCTGTGTCAGCAGCACGTGCTTGACGCACTGGATAAGATCAAGGAGCGACTGGCGGACGAGTAAAGGGTTCATTCAGTCATTCATTTCTTTCGTTGTGCTGCGGCCTTCAAGGCTTGGACACCCTGGTTCATGGCGAGGATGCCAGGCACGCTTGTATTCTCGAACTTCACTTTATACTTGTCATTCAACATTTGGGCCTGCTTGGTTAGCCGAGACCCGATAGCGCAGCCCTCAGCATGCGTCTCCACAGCGGGTGCGTACTGCTGCAGCGACTTGTCTAGCATGGAGGCGCCACGCCACCACGCAGCGATGTATTCCAGAGGCGTTCTCTTGTTGCCGGCCGCCTGAAACTGCTCCGTAGGACCGAATGTCCAGAAGTCGTCAGACTCGAGACCGGCACGCCCATAGCAGATGCCCTGGATGGGGGTTGTGACCACTCCCTCACTCTCGCGGTTGGCGAACTTCTTGTACTTTCCGATTTGCCGGCGACGTTTTCGGATCAGCACCTCCACCTTCTTCATTTCCTTGGCATCACTGCGAGATAGATTTGCGTGGCGCGCAACAGAAGCCATTTCGGTGAAGGTCTCCTGGAGTTCTTCCAGCTCTTCCCCAAGTCGCCTGCGTCGGTCTTTAAAATACCTCCGGGTAGCCTTCAGTCGGCCCTCAGCGTCCTTGTCGCTGACCATGTCCAAGATTCGGTCTGTTGGGTTGAGCATCCACAAGTCGTAGACTGGCCATGGGGCCTGCGACGCCACGTTCCACTGGGAAAGAGCGGCGTAGAGGTTGTGGGAGGCGTAGGAGCACAACCGAAGGTACCGCTGACGTGACTCACTCGAGTCGGAGATCTGCTCCTTCAACGGAAGATACACGACAACAAGAAATCGTTTATCCTTTGGGTTGCTGTCGAACTCGGGGTGTCCGAAAGTGCAGCCTTCGGCGAGCTCATGGATCACTACTGACCCCACGAGATCAACGGCGTCACTGGAGCGCCGTGGTCGATGGAGCGAGGTTTGGTTTCCGGCCTCGTCGTATTGGTTTTGGGGGAGAATCTGTACGTAGGTAGCTTTGATGTGCTTGCTGTCCTCGCAACCGAACACAGAAGCATTGCTGTTTACGCTTCTCCGAAGGCGGAAGTTGTCCATGGGACCTTGAGCCTGCTGGGTCTTCTCCTCCAGAGATCTCATGTAGGTGAGGTAGGCCTCTTTGACGACATGGTTGTGGTACGCCTCAAGCATTTCTGCGTCCAAGGGCTCGCCGCGCTTATCGCACGCCATCTTGAAAGCCTCTGACACAACCGCTGGACACCGGCTCAAGTCCGATAGTGCGGGTGTTCCTACCACAGCTGCGTTGGGAACGCCCATCGTATTGGAAGGAAAGCCCATGAAGTGATGGCCCTCGACAGTGCCAGGCACCAGTCCATTGACTGGGATCATGTTGCTGCCGTAGTTCTTTAGGATGGTGTTGATGACGCCGTTGTCAACATTCGTGAAGGCTGAAGCTGGGCACTGCATAAACGGAGGAGCGTGGTTGTCCAAGATGGCGCGCAGTGCTTGGTCTGGTGAAGTTTTCCACGCGGGCCCACTAGCAATCAAGGGCAGAATGCGTTCCAATCCATTTGATTCCTTATCTTTGACTCTCATCGATTTTTTTTATGATTTCGATGTTTCGTTTTGAAAATGAGAGAATTGATACGGATTTTTAATGGACACGCCACATCACGTCGCCACTTTCCGTCGTTTCACGGGGGTTTTGCCCATGAAGTCGTCAAGGAGCAACTTGGCTTTACCTTCCAGCTCGTTCTGGCCATGATCGACATACTCGCGATCAGGATGCCGCAAGCGCTTCGACGCCAGCTGCTCCAAATTTTTGCTGAGGTCCATGAGACGGTCGGCCTTGTCCTGCTCCTTCTTACGCCCCTCCTCGCGAATCACTCCGCGGACATCCTTGTCGATCTTGGCCAGCTTCACCTTCCAGGGAGCAATTGTAGTTTTGTTGATCTTGACGGCTGGCAGTGGTAATGTGCGTTCCCCTTTCTCTTTCTTTGATACCGTCTTCCAGATACGTTTCACCGCTGCACGCTCCTGTTGGGTAAAAACCGTCACAGCCACGCCGCTGTTGCCGATACGTGCTGTACGACCGACTCTGTGGATGTACCGAGTGGTATCCACCGGCAACCCAAGATTGATGACCGCTGAGACATTGTCGACATCAATGCCACGGGAGGCCACATCGGACGCTAGAATGACCGCTTCCGAGGACATGTGGAAGTTTCGAAGGTTTTGGAGTCGCTGCGTCTGTGACAGGTCGCCATGAAGCTCGAAGTGCGCGATGCCGAGCTGAGTTAGCGCAATTGACGTTCGATGACACGACTTCTTTGTCTTGAAGAATGCTATGATCTTTGGAAAGGTAGTGCGGTCACTAAGTAGAGGTACAGTAGTTTTGGCCCCCTTGATGGGCTTGTCTGTGGTCAGCAGGTGCAACAGAGCCGCATCGAAGTCCTTCCATTCACCGACCCCAAGAAAGCACTGCTCCAACTGCTCGCACACGTGGTGTGACTTGTTCACCTGAACCTTGACGGGCTTCTTCAACGCCAGGGCGGCCAAGTCGAGGACTTCGTCCTCGAGGGTGGCTGAGAACAGCAGGGTTTGGCGTGTCGGTGTTGAGCACTGCTTCAGAATGTGAATGATGGCGTTTTGGAATCCCAAATCGAGCAACCGATCGGCTTCGTCCAACACCATAATCTCGAGGAACTCGAAATAGACGTTCTGGGCATTGAGGGCCACATCGATAATTCGGCCTGGGGTGCCGATGACGATGTCTGGTTGCATACGCAAATGGGCAACCTGCTTCTCCAAATCCACGCCGCCGGCGACCAGAGCTCGAGTGATGGTTGTGAACCTGCTGAGGTTGGTGAGCACGTCGTAGGTCTGTATGGCCAGCTCTCTGGTGGGGGAGATCATCATGGCTTTCGTGACTGCGCGGCCGCCGCGAACGCCGGTGGAGGTCAGTCGCCGACCTTGGATGTTTGGTGACTGCAGCAGCCGCTCCAGAATGGGCAGGCAGAAGGCCGCGGTCTTGCCGGAGCCAGTCTGCGCGATGCCCATCACGTCACGTCCAAGCAGTACGTAAGGAATCGCCTCCTTCTGAATGGGAGTTGGAGTCTTGTACCCCATTTCCTGCACGGCCTTCAGAAGCGGCTTCGACAGGTGGGTGTCACTCCATGCTTGCGACAGCGCTGCGGCCTTAGGCTTGGCCTGCTTGCCGGTCTGCAGCTCGGGGTCCTCGGTGGTCGTTGGGGCCTTGTCGCGGGCGTCCTTGGCTCTCAGAGCCTTCGATCGCTTCCGAACATACCTCCTCTCTAACTCGTCGTCGTCTTCTTCGTCGCTCACGCTCACATCGGAGTCGTCGAATTCACGAACGTCCACCGCCAGCGTCGTGAATTCCTGCGGCTTCAAGTCCTCGTTATCGAAAAAATCGTCGTCAACCTCGAAGCCGTCCTCCAGGTCGTCCTCAGGAAGCGCGTCACTGTCGGTGGCCGCCACGGGAACCTCTTCCTCGGCCTCCTGCTCAGCAGCAGCAACCTCAACCACATCGACACCAGCACTCTCTCTCTCCTTCGCCTCTAACCGCTTAGCATGCTCAGCGCGCTGTGCTGCTTTTCTCTCCGCAGTCTCCTGTGCCGCGGATGCCTGTTCAGCAATCTTCTCAAAAATAGGTTGCAGCTCCGCACCATTCTTGGCGAAGGTCAACCCCCTGTTTCTGACTCGTCGAGTTTTCTCCACCACCTCCGCCTCCTCAACCACCTCGCCATCCTGGAATGTGACTTTATCAACGAACTCGGGCTCGTGGTGCGGCTTTGGCACGTAACCTCGGCCACTAAGAGCGCTGCTACCAGACTTTTGGCGACGTTTGCGGGGCATGGAAAAATCCCTTATTACGGGGAAGCATTGTGAGGTCAAACGCTGTGACACTTCCACGTATTCGAGAAGACTTGGACCTGACCAACAGGAAAACATGCGCCTAGGCTTTCCCTTCGACTAGTATGCATCACTGGCGCGTGGACCCGCTTCTGCGTGTAGTTGATCAGGGCTGGCGCGGGAGGACCCTCAGGCTGGCATGGCTGAGCAGCGAGAGAACCGTGATTATGCTCATCGGCAATCACTGGACCAGTGTTCATAACCTCAGGCTGGGTCTTCTTTGGGTTCTTAGATTTCTTGGGTGTAGTAACCTTTGGGTGCTTATATTTCTGGCGAGTAGTTGAAGTCCGTGTTTTCTGGGATCTTTTGTTCTCGTTACTCAGCTTCAGAGGCAGGAGGCTAGGTTGCGGATTCAAGGTTTCAGCTGCGGATCTTCTCCGTTGGAGTGTCCTCAACAGCTTGTCCGCTCTGAGTCGGTAGCGTTCACTTCGGTTGTCAGCCTGCGCTTTATCAATTGTGACGGTCGATCCTAATTCTTTGGGCTCGTCCGAGGCTGTTGAGTATTGGGTGCTGTTGGAGTCAGTCGATGGATTGCGTAGCTTGGGGGCTTGCGATTCGATATCGCAAGCAGAGTCCTGCGGCATTTCGTAGACGTAGCCATAACTCTCGGCAGCCCGGTTGAACTGTCTATCAGGACAGACCAACTCCCACCAGCGTTCTATGTGGGGGCCAGCCTCTTGCCAAGTAGGCATCTCGTTGATGTAGAGCGAGAACATGCGTTCGGTCGCGATGATGATTTCTTCGCGTTGAAATCCATGGACGCAAAAGCACAGGCATCCCGCTCTGACAAGTGGAGCCAACAGGTGGTTGCTTTCATTCTCGGGTAGACTTATTGCGGCCGGCAACGAGGGAAGTGCGTTGCACCCCGCAACCAGCGCGGTCGCTAGTTGCTTCCTGATGGCGTGGTGCACAACAGTGTCGTTGGAGAACTCGTCCAGGAAGTGGCTGCAGTCGAACCGAGTGATCAGCCTCCGAACTGCGTCGAGAGTGCGCGACGTTATCGCGCCGCGGGACCTAAGGTCCATCGCGGTGCTCGAGCCGTCCAATCTGCCACGGGAAGAGATCGGCGCAGAAGGGCCTTCGTCCGGGCTGCAGAGACGGTAGGGCGTAGCACTGCGCAGTGCGGCAATGGACGAGGGCAGGGCCTCATACTCTACGAATCGCGAGAGGTCGAAGAGAGAGTTTTCACAGGGAAATCTGTGTTCCGTCCACCTAATAGAGAGATTGTATCCTCGGAACGATGGTGAGTCTTTAACCTCGGCCCACTTATGTCCCGCCAACAAGAAAGGGTTGAGGAACAGAGGGTAAGAGCCTCCCGACTGCAAAGCAACCAGTAGTCTGTCTACCGGAGGAGGCGTGATACCCATCGCCGAGGCGTATTCGTTCCACCCAACGCCTACCAGCCGCCTCTGCGAGTCCATTTCCAAGGTCAGCGCTCTCAACCCATCACGGTGCGCATGCTGAGAGTCGAGTGCGTCGCAGCGGATGGCGTTAAAGGCCTGCAAGATGTAGTTGGTCATCAGGCTGCGCTTGGGCAGGCGTATGGTGCTTATGAAATACAAGCCGAGCTGCACTACCAGCGCTCGTCGCTCCAGGTACTCGGGGTCCCAATGGCCACGGGTTTCTAGCAACTGCAGTAGCAACGACATGTCCGTAAGGATGCACGTGGAGCTCTGACTGACGGCCTCTCCCATACAGTCCACCGCTGCCCATCGAGCCTGTTCCAGCCAGGAGACGCTTCTGATGGAGGTCATCTGTCGCAGGTATTGCAAGCGATCGTTGAGTCCTAAACACGATAGAATAACACTGGGGTTGATTGTTCGCTCCAGGAACCCATAATCGTACATCTGTAGCCAGTGCCACGCGGACAGCTTCTCGAGCATTGTGATGTCGCAAGTGTCAAACAAGCTGAAGTCTGCGGAGACTCCTTTGTCAGTGAATGTGACTCGGCCAGTCTTGGGGTCCATGTCGAACAGAGGACTAAGTCCACAGACCACAACGAACAGAAAGCTCATGTCAAGCCTGGCAAGCGGAGTGTCTTCTTTGATGAAGGCCAAATCCTCTTTCAGCGGAAGATTCGACGTTGCCGGGGCGGATGAGTCGTAGATCCGCGACCAGAACTTTCGCAAGTATGCGCGCCGCGCCTCCTGAGAGGCCTCAAACACTCCAGGATTCATCAGGGACCTGATTTTACGGGCCTTCAGGGACAACTCGCAGGAGGGGACTTCCTCCTGGGTCTTGGGATCAGTCATCTGACATTGAATAGCGGCCGGGGCTAGGATGCATCCGACCGACGCCAACAGGTTTTGGGAGTTGGTGGTGCGTCGTCTAGATGCATGCATCTATTTCATGTAATCAACCGCAATTGAAACGTGAATGGGTGATTTTCGTGACATGGGTTCGATGTTTGAACTGAAGACTCCTGACTGTACTACACATCGGTGAGCTCCCGAAGTCCTGATTACTAGGGCTTCGTTGAAATCTGTTGGAGTTTTTAGGGACCTTCATCTGGGCATCGCAGCCACCTTCAATCCAGGAGAACGGATGGTCCGGCTGGTAGCCAGAAACTCAATTCTTCGGCCGCACGAGGAAGCGTTCCACGACATCGTGGACTACCCTACACAGGCCCCTTTAGTAGATGTTATACCCGGATCTACGACCTTTATGATTGTCACCACCACCTCGTCGACAGAGATGAGAGTGACATCAGGGGGACAAGTGGAGAGGCTGAATACGTGGACCATCGACCTTGACGGACGTGAGGTCATGCGAACCTGGTGGCGGAAGGGGTACCTTTGTGTCTTGACGCGAGATCCAGATTACAAAATCTGTTTTCTGGTTCCCCAAGGAGGCAACCTGGTGCCTGAGTACGAATTCTCCGCAGAAATCATTGAGGATTACGATATTCTCCCAAGTCTCCACTTCGTGAATGAAGCTGCGGTGATACTTGACGGCTCCAGTTCCGTATTCGACGTTGGAGCCCAGCAGAAGTTGCCTATTGTTCCAAGCTCTGAACTTCGTGATTTGGACCCCAGCATATGGGAAGACAAGTGAGCGCCAGCTAAGACAATCATCCAGTAAGGTTGTACCGCTGGGAATCTGCGGTCTGGGCCAACAGATATTTCTACTGTTGTATTTCTACTCTTTGGGGTGCTTAGAGGTTGCAACCGCGGACCTGATAACGGGGCAGCTGGTAGTTAGGTCCATGAGCACCGGACTGAGCACGGTGGACGAAGATGGATCTTCGCTTTGGGCCGAAATCCAGGGCGTAGTCAGCGGTTCCGCTGCCCTGTTCTTCGTGGCAACGTCGTGGTCTGCACGGATTCTGACGGTGGAGACAGACACTCAATTTCACTTCTCGTGCTGGGATGTGAGTGACACTACAATGGCCTCCGAAATGAGTCCGCCTCCAAACGACGACGACATGTGTGACGTCGTCACGTTGAAGGATCTGTTTTTACTTCGTGATGCACCCTTAAAGGTGGCTTTCACGGATAAAGTGGGTACTCTCAGCATACTGACCCTGCACCACCCTGCATTTGAGGACGATTTCTACATTATGGAGGAGAGAAACCGAGCAGTCCCGAACTTCGGACTCAGACATCAAAGGATAGGCGCACTGCACGACACGAAGACGTAGAATTTGGAGCAGACGAGACATTGTGTATCACGTAGCGCTCGAGGAAGCTGTTCGGGCAAAAAGGACCGTCAAATACATGGTGTGCTGTGGTGAAATCTTGAATCTCAAGGAGGAATCCAATGGCTGGCCATCACCTTCTCCAACAAAGCTCCCGCCCAGAGCTCTTCGTGACCCCAGTCCGGCCTTGCTGACGTCAGGCCGCTCGGCAGCTTCCACGACGGCAGCTGCTCGCCGGCCAAGAGGCACGAGTCGCGGTATGCCGATTCCAGGTCGTCGATCGGGTCTCTAATGGCCTCTGCGCCGGCGAGGGCACGACGAACCCGCTCGATCATAGGGTGAGACCTGCGGAGATAGCACGGGCTTGAAGGCGCTCTACGGAAGAGCAGGTCAATGTTAGCTCGCATCAGCGGTGCCGATGTCTCCTCCGTTGCGGCCCAGGCCCCAGACTGCAACCAACTGGATCGCAGTCTGGCCCTTCGGCCAGTATACTCCGATGCTGGCACCTGGTCTGCGCTGACTGCAGCAATAAGAGACAGCGGAGGGAAATCTCCGTCATTGAGTGGGGGTCGTCGGACGCACGACCCACGAGACGACCCACGGGAAGACGTTTCAGTCCCCCGGGTCACTCTGTCTCGACAGACCAACGCGTCCGTCATTTGATGCGCGTCGCAGCGGACATGGACGCGTTCTCGATCGAGCCGCAGGTCCCGAGTGTACAGGCGACGACGAGGACTCAGCTTAGTTTGAGTGCCGACATCAACCATCGACTTGCTATCCACATCGTCACCGTCGGCGTTGGCACTTATGACATTCTGCATCTCTAGGATGCGCATCTCTAGTCCAGGCACTGCCCGTTTCTTAGCGGCTTCGCGCTGCTCCCGATCTTCCACTATACCTCTTATGACGCGATCTGCTGCGCGGAACCGTAAGTCGTGTGACTGGTCACGCTTCCACCGCCGCCTCCATAGCTCCTCCTGTAACACTTCGGAAATACGCGCCTTGATGTCCTCTACCTGCAATTGATGCTTGTGCACGCGATAATCCTGCGTGCACACTCACCACGTGAACTCACCTTAGCCTTTTGTCGGTGTTCTCGTCGCGTGGCGTATACCTGTTCAAACACGTCATGCAGTTCGCCCAGTCTCGCCTTTATAGCGGGCAACTTCGCATCATCGGATAGGGGCACCAGCAGCTCGCTCCCGTTGACGGCGAGGCACGTCTGCGCCTCGTCTAGAAGCCGACGGAGTCTATCGAACCAGGCCGCCTTCCACGAGGCAGCGGCTACCCGCTCGCGTAATCGGATCTGTCGCGCTTCCTCTTCGCGGTCGATAGTCTGCACGTACCGGTGCCATGCCTCAGGGTGGGCGTGGTGGTCAGCAAAGACCACGCCGGCATCAGCGAGCACGGTGTGCTGGGGCAGCAGATAATGCGGTTGTCCGACTGCATGGCCGCCATCATACTTATGCAGCAATGGGTCTGCTGTGTGTACGACGAACCCCAGTCGGCGGGTACGAATACAGTGCTGCGCGGCCACCTGCTGTTCCGGACTCGGAGTCGTTAGGACAAACCGTCCAGGACCGTCAGGTCCGCGTACAAAGACCCAGACGGGCTCGGTCTCGCAGTTCTCGGCTCTGCGACGCACTTCTTCCACTCTGGCCATGTCTGCCTTGGCCTGTAGCTGGGCTCTCTCACGCCCTTCATCAGTGCCGTCGTCCAGGCGGCGGATTTGCTGTTGCGCTTTGAGGACGGTGGCCCCGTCTACGACGTCGGCGCAGAATATGCCCGGTCTCCGGAGCAACGTACCAAAGATAGCACACGCCCCCACCTCATCCCGAGAATGAGCAAAGATGGATCGGTAGCGACAATCGCGGCCCGCACATCCTCGCGATAAAAGCGGACAGAGGACGGCACGTCGCGGAGTGTTGAAGTGCGAGGTGAGCAGCTCACGAGGAGAATGCGCGTTCGGGCAAAAGTAATGGTCTATACCCTTACTGGAACATAGTGATGCAAGCTGAAGCAGGTCGTCGGGATGGACAACCTCTTCGAACGAGGTCAGCGGCGCTCCTACGGACTCCCCCTTGAACGAGAGCTCGTGGCGTTCCAGCCAGCTCCGGTGGGACTGCGCCGCTTGATTGCGAACGGCCACTGACTGCACCAACTCCTTCCGCGCATCTGCTGAAAGCGGGGCACTCAGCCGTAGCTGACCGTTGCGGCGACGTACTTCCAGTTCAGCCAACACTCCGAGCGGGCACTGCCGCACAGGGCACTCACGGGCGCAGGGGGCAATAGCAGCGCGT
Organism: Porospora cf. gigantea B; assembly: GCF_019968985.1. Classification (NCBI taxonomy): domain Eukaryota; phylum Apicomplexa; class Conoidasida; order Eugregarinorida; family Porosporidae; genus Porospora; species Porospora cf. gigantea B. The sequence continues at coordinate 1,615 of NW_027179059.1, read as the reverse complement.
TTCTCCAATGGGTGGTGGGCGTAGCTACAACTCCCCGGGCAGGTGGCCACCTTGCACCAAGTACGCTTGTATGTGTGCACCTCAGCAAGAGCCGCGGAGATGTATCCGCGTAACTCCTCTCCGACCAGCGGTTCGACGTAGTAGCGCAGACGAAGACCTTCTGGCTCAGCCAGCCATGGGTTGCTTCGCTGGTGCTGAACTACGTAGTCGGCAGCCACCTCCACGTTGCATTCTAGCTCCCTGGCCGTCAAGGAGTCGACGATAGCGGTTACCAAATCTCTGTCCGCAGAACGACGGACACGATCAAGACGCGTCACATGAACTCGAGTCGAGTGACATCGAGAGGGTCCTGAGGGGCGGTAGACGCAGGGAACGTCCCCCTCTCGGGGTGGCGGAATGCGGATTTTTTGAGGTCCGAGGCCCATTAATCACAAAGTGTTCATTAATCACGTCGACTTTACGTTCGTACCCCACAAACCCCACAGTAGAGCTGCGTCTCCAGCACTAATCTACCTCACACAGAGGATAACGCTTCAAGCAATGCCTGAAACCTCCTCTCAGTGAAACGTCTATTATTTCAGTTATGCGTGTGGGGCCAATTGTCTGCACTTCGACGTTGCCCTCCTACATCCCCTACACACGAGATCGACGTCGGGTTAAGGGCCCTCCTATGCTGCATTCCACATGCAAAGCCACCAAGTCAGCTCCCTAGTTGGCTGGACGGCGCCTCTCCAAAGTTCCTTTCAGAAACCAAAATGATTGTAGAATAAAAACAGGTTAATAGTTTTCAAAACGGTAGCTAATGCTGCGACGACCTCAAAAAAGGGATGAACGAAAGGCCGATGTCGCGAGCACTGCAAGGAGAGGACTCGAGTCGTCCTGCGCTCTCGAGTGCCTTGGCGTGCTGTTTCACAGCGAAGTTGAAGGCGTAGTCGACATCGGCGATGCGTCGTCCCTCCGGAAAGCGGAACATGGTGACGCCTAGCGACTGGGCTAGAGCGGTGCACTCCTCAGGGGTCACCGCAGCGTCGGCCAAGGCGTTGGTAACGACAATGTACCACCGTACTCGTTGAGCAAATGTCGGGTCGTCGTGAGCAAAGTCAAGAGTATCGCGTACCCATTCCTTCATGTTGGTAAGCGACTCGCGATCGCCGCAGTCGAAGCAAAAAAAAACCACATCCACGGATTCAAGCGCGGCTGTGTGGGAGATCACGCGCTCTCACCCCGTGTAACCGTTCTTGACGTGCCGCCTAAGCTCCAAATGTGGAGCTTTACGCTGCGGCCGTCCACCTCTCCTCGGGTGACATGGAGGGTAGTCTCGCCTTGATTTGACGGTGGTGGTCTCCGAGTAAACGTCTGGATAAGCTCATGTTTGCCGGAGGCGTCGTCACCCGCGACGAGGAAACGTACAAGAAGGTCTGTGAAAACGGCTCCAGGAACCTACCGTAGCCCATAAAAAATGAGAATACCAACGTTCTAACACTTAACAAAAATCGTACCGATCGCCACAGGCGCCATTCGGCAATACTCATTGGCACCGGAGGTCAGGGCCTTAGGTATCGCCATATGCAGCGCCTGGCTGAGTGGTAGTGATGGGGGTGGCGATGACGGTGGG
>NW_027179058.1:0-16584 GCF_019968985.1 Porospora cf. gigantea B | reverse complement strand
CGACACCCCAGGTGCTTCCACAGCACTCATCGAGGCTTGCCTTCGGGGCGGCCCATTGTTGCTCACCATTCACATTGATGTAGCAGCTCCATGGAGTCGGACATGATGCAATGTCAGATATAGACGTGTCCAAACACCTCTGTTCCGCGCGGTAGTAAACAAAAGGGGCAGCATTGGCACCGAAGATAAGGACAGCTAGAGCTGTTCCACGCGCTAATACCATATGTAATTTCGTAATTCATTAGTATATAGCATGTCAGTCATAATCGTGGGGTAACATGTGATCTATTGACGATCCCTGAATGATTGCTCGGTAGATGCACGTGAATTCGGCACCGTAATTCTCGTGGAAGTGGAACGATACCAAGCGTCCACGAACCTCAGCAAGCGTCCACAGGGTCTCTGTGAAGCTCCAGTCAACGACCTCTCGGTCTACGACGGTGGTGCCGTCGATAGAGACAGACATCACTCTCGGTGAGCCGTCGCCGATGCTTCCAGGGAGACGAACTAAGCCTACAGAGGTGACATTCGTCGTGAGAGGTAGTTGGATCGTCACCTGGCCCTCTTTACCGGCAAATGCGTAGCAGCGTCCTGGCACAAGCGGTGACGCCTGGTCCAGTATGATTTCAGGCTCCCTTCTGACGGTTTTGTGGGCAGAATACCTGTGAGGAAACCAGGCAGCGATCTTCCGTTTGGCGTTCTCAAACACGGAGCCGAAGCCTACCGTAGGCGTTGTAGCGCCGTGCACAATCCGAGATCCGAGGGCAGCGTTGGCCCAGTTCCACTCTGCTACCTCCGCCACTGCTGGCGCCTCCAAAGTTTTAGAGTCCTGTAGATGTTCCAATTCTCGGCGGAGCTTCATGGTGGAGGCCTCCTGTTCCCTTTTGAGGAGGTCCATCTCAGCTTTGAGTTGGATTATCTCTTCAACCTCTCTACGATCTACTGCCAGGGTTTGCTTCACCTGCTCAACCAGCAACAGCGGATCCTCTGTAGCAACTTCCATCTTCAACTGGGCCACTTCGGACTCCAACTCCGACTTTACGGAATTCACCCGTGTTTCCACTACATCGAGCAACGCTTGGAACTCCTTTGCCTCCAAATTCCAACTGTGGAACACAATCCCGCCAACCATCATAGCAGCCATCACCATCCACAGCAGAGGAGGAACTCTCCAAACGCTCCACAGATGCACCTGCTCGCGTCGATGAATCTCTCGAACATTCATACGTCGTCTGCTGGGTGATGATTTGGGCTCCTCGGATACATAGGCCATAAGCCTTCGTTGCACGCGCGTAGCCATTATTAGTTTCAAAATAAATTTGTGGTTGTGTCGGCAAGTGGGGCTAGTTACGACGATTTGCAGTCGGAGTCGCAATTTAAAAGAACCACCTGAATCATCTGGCATTTTTTTTCCTCCTGGACCACATTGAGCTGAGCATGGTTCGTCGCATTGATGATTGTAGCATGCATTGTACACACTACGCATGCTAACACAAGGGGGATACAGCGATCTGGGTGCGGCCGCACCCAACTACTAATAGACAGTTGTAAAAACTCTCACAAAATCGCCTCTCAAACAATCGTAAAATCGAAATCGCTATCCGGGCAGGCTCAACTTCGCCGTCTGGACTTGCTACCAATAAAACCTCCAAAAAACCCTAGAATGCCGACACCCTCGGAGCCAGGCACGCACACGAGCAGCTCGCTCACGTCAGTCGTCCAGGACACCTCCAAGTCTAAAGGAGGGAAAGTTTTTTGGAACAGCTTGAGGGCACTTTCCTATCGGTTTCTTCTGCAGGTGAGTGAGGCCAGGGGAGAGCATGCAGAAACTAAGGTCGCCAGTGGCTATGATCTTCGAGCTGCTGCTGCCAGTGGTGCTGATCGTTCTGTTCGGTCTGGCTACGATGTCTGGCAGCCCCTTTCAGACCGCCGTCGTAGAATCCTACAGATTCTCGGATCCTGCCTATGATGGATGTCCTGCTGGCATGTACGGCGCTTCCCTACAACCGGATTTCCCAAGCACCAGCGGTTCGGTTGCGTCGCGGGTGGGTCCTTACGCGGAGAAGCTCATGTCAGATGCGAATCTGACAATGGGTGAACTGCTGTGCTCAGGCGTGCTGTCATCTCCTACTTTGCAGCGATCTAACCCCCTGTCTGCGTTGGCGGTATTATTAGCCTTTCCCTTTGTCCCCCCCTACCACGGAGTGATTGACGTGAACACCCCGTTATTCGTGATCAAGGATAAATCTGGGAAGGTGATACCGCATCTAGACCACCCCTTTGCGCAGTTTATGAATCAGGTGTCAGAAGCCGTCTTCGGTACCGACCCTGTCTTGAGCGACGAGGTGTACGGCCCTGTCCCACGACCGACGGCGGCCTCGTATATTCATTTCGATGCCAAGGCATCCTACTCGTTTCATTTATACTTCAACGATTTCGGATCGGGTGATGCACCTATGGATGTTGAGGTATTCGGCCCTTTCGGAAGCACCCAACTCTCCGGCAGCGACCAGATTCGAAGCGGGTTTTTCATCCCGTTTTACTCCTTTACGTCCTTCCCCAACAACCTCGATCCATTCGGTCAATCTGAAAACCCTGTAAGCCACCAGGCGGTACACCGATTGCTGCTGGCGTACGCTAGGTGGTTGGAAGCTGGGAAGGTGCTATCACCAGGTCAGGCAATGCACAAGAAGGAGGCCTGGGTCTTCATCTTGCGGAACCGCCAAATGAGCAAGAGGCTGAATCAGGATCGCTTCATCGAGGGGCTAATGCTTGGAGAGAAAATGAAACAACTTGAGACCATCTGCATCATCGTTGTGCAAGCTAACCGTAGCCACTTCTCTGAGGCCAAGGACACTTCCCTGCGACTAGGTGTAAATCAGTACTTCAAACTGTTCCGAACAGATCCTGTGGTGGATATGTGGACAGAAATCACGGACCACACCGAAACGGAGACCGCCTGCGGCCGGAACCATAGGTGGCAGAACTTAGTAAATCTGATGTTCGACTCATCCAACTTCAAAGACATTCCCGCTGACTCTGCCCTTGGCCCCGCCGCTGTAGGTGGGCTCACGTTCTCTGGTGCTGGTGTGGCGAAGCAATATGCCGAGGACCAACTCCTCTTGCGCTTGGTGACTCTGTGGGATCGAGCGACCATTAGCAAGTTCCTCCCTTCGATCATACCCGAGGTACAGGGGTTTACTGAACATGCGTTTCCCAACCGGGAGGGCTACTACTCGCTCTTTGGCGAGTTTTTCAGCTCTAATCCTTCCGGGAACTTCTTCTTTCTGGCGGGACTGTGCGTTGTTGTGGATCGAATCGCTCGTACAGTGATGCTGGACAAGGAACTCAAAATCTTCTCGTTTCTGTCGGTTTTTGGGGCTTCTCGTGCTCAGTACTTCGCTTCGGTTTACGCCTTTTTCGGCATCTACTACGTCTTCCTCTGCCTCGCCATGACTGGTGCCACTTTTTATCCGTATCAGTCCCCTGACTTCTTCGTCGTCTGCTTTGGCCTCTGGTTGGCTGTGCTGCAGCTAACTTCCTGGACGATTTTTGTCTGCTCCTTCTTTCGTCAGCCCAGCTTGGCAGCCTACACTTCCATCTTCACCATCTTATTCGGCGGTTCAATTCAGCTGTTTGTGGACCAAGTAAATTCACGCTCCCTCGACATCTTCATCTGCATTCTTCCGCAGAACGCAATACTTCGAGCAAACAGCCTTTACCTGGCCTTCCAAATGTGGACTGTTGGCTCCCCTCATGGTATTAGCATCCGCGATGTCGCCAATGAGTTCGAAGGCGTCGCACTAATTTACGTCTGGTGTATGTCAGTGGTCGGAGCCGTGGTCTGGTTCCTTCTCGGGTCCTATGTTGCTCTGGTCTTTCCCAAAGACGACACTACTCGGCGACCCTGGCATTTCCCGGTGACGATGTGGTTCAGCCCTCCCGCAGAAGGCGAGGTTGACTCGTCACCGACGGAGACAGTCACTCCAGCGTACTTCCAGCCGGACACCTCGATGAATGAGGTGTTCGCGAGACTTCAAAACGTCCGGAAGTCATTCCCCAGGAAGGGCGGAGCGAAGGAAGTCGTCCGAGGTGTCAGTTTGACGCTGAAGCAGAATGAAATATTCGTACTGCTGGGCCACAATGGAGCTGGAAAGACGACAACCATCCGTATGATTATTGGGGAGTTGGGGCTGTCTGCTGGCGAAATCAGTATTGATGGACACAGCATGGTCACAGATAGAAGTCGTGCTAGAGGCAGCCTGGGTTACTGCCCTCAGCACGGCGTTCTCTTCCCCTTCATGACGGTGAAGGAGCACTTCAACATGATAGGCCTGCTCAAGGGCGTGGACAAGCGGACTCGACGTCAGCAAATCGACGAGGCGTTGGACACACTGGGTCTCACTTCCAAGGTGGACTCGAGAACATCAGCCCTCAGTGGCGGCCAGCAGCGTCGTGTTTCCGTCGGTATGGCGCTAATGGGTAACAGCAGAGTCATTCTGCTCGATGAGCCCACCACAGGGATGGATCCGCACACACGGCGAGGATTTTGGAAGGCCGTAGAACGGGTACGAGACTCCGGACGAGCGGTGCTGCTGACCACCCACTTCATGGATGAGGCGGACCAACTGGCTGACAAGGTAGGTATCATGCATAGCGGTCTCATTCGCTGCGAAGGCTCGCCGGTCTTCCTGAAAAGACTTCTACATGTCGCCTACAACATCAGCGTGACTTTGACTGACAGCAGCTCCTCCACGCTGACTCGTGCAACCCGTGGGCTTGAGGCGGCGTCCTCAGAGATTAGGCGCACCAGGCAAAATGCCAAGGAAGCCACTTTTTCATTGAAAACCTCGGACGACTTGTCAGCTGTTATTGGCGCGCTGGAGGACGGTTCCGTCGAAGGTGTCAGTAGCTTTTCCCTCAGCGGGCCGTCCTTAGAGGCTGTGTTCTTGCGGGTGGCTGCGCACCCTGACGACCTCAACGCCGACGCCGACCCTACCCCCAGGCCGAACACACTTGAGGAAGACGTCTTCACGAAGTATGCCGAGATTGCGAAGCTGACTCCCCATTCTCGGCGTATGCAGCAGATGTTCACTGGTCTGTATTGGCGCCGGTACAAGCTCTACAGCCGGTCACTCAGCAGCGTGATTATGCAGGTACTGCTCCCCTGTTTATTGGTCGTGGTCGTGGGTGCCGCCTTGAAGGTCATCGATCTAGGCTTGGGCCCTCAACTCGTTTCTGGCGGACACCTCAATTTGAACACTCCGTACCCTCTGAAGCCGATGGTGACAATCCCGGTGTCCTCGGATTTCCCGTGCCTTTCGAATCCCCCTCCTGGCTACACTTTCATTGACAGTGGCGTTACGTCCATGGTTCAGATGGACGACTACCTTCTGAGTGAGTTCAAGTTCCAACGCGGCGAGATCATGCCCGCGTTTGCATTCACCAAGGATGGTCTCTGGTACAACGACAACCAGTACGGCCGAGCTTTCGCTCACGCTTTGAGCTCCTGGGAAATGTGCCACCTAAACATTCGAAAGGACATCCGCATCGCTCAAACTATGAGAACCACTGCACTTTTCGAGCGTATCATAGACACGATCATGGACACCAACGCATCTGTCTACACCGTCATCGCCGTAAGCATCGCTCCTGCGTACTGGTCCTACCTTCTTGGATCGGAGCGGGTCAACGGACAGCGTCGGATGCTGGCAATGGCTGGCGCGAGCCCAAGTATCTTCTGGCTGGCGGAGTTCATGGTGGACTACACCTCCTACCTTCTGTCTGTGGTTTTCGTGCTGTTCACTGTCTGGATGTTCGGGATGGCCTTGCTGCGTAGGGTTGTTGGGTCTTCCGTTACGCAGGCAATGGTGAATGTTTTGCAGCCACTGCGGTGTCGATCCTGGTGTTCCCGTGCGCTATGGGACCTCTGTCTTTCATATTCTCCCTTCTTTTCAATAAGCCGTTGGCTGGATTCTTCGTCGTCTACATGTGCTGCTTTATCTTTGCCATGCTTCCGAGCTTCTTCAGCATCTTCCTTCTTGAACGAGATTGGAATATTTTGAAGTACTTCTTCTATCTAATACCTCCATCGTGCCTGTCGATTGTACTGTCGACAGTGAGTCAGTTTGGCGTGTGAGTTTCTGTGGGGTATGCCACGCAGTACGGATCTGACTTGGACTTGGGGGGAGCTGATAGCTCCTATCACATTCCTATTCTTGGATGCATTGCTTTATACTCCCATTCTGTTTCTCATTGACTTGTCCATGCAGCAAAAAAGTCCCCGACACAGCAAGGCCTGCGAAGCACCCGACGAAGACCCCTTTGTTGCTGCGGAGCGACGCTCTATAATCCGCGCATACGGCTTCGGCACCGAGTTCAACGAGTCGCGATGGGCAGAGGAGGAGTGCTCTGCGGGCTCCCACCCCACTGCGTCACACCAACGAACCCTCGCCGTGCAGGGGCTTCGCAAGGAGTTCACAACCCGCAAAAAATGCACCCGATCGCAGGTCGTGGCTGTGAAGGACCTGTGGATCAGCGCTGATGTTGGCGAGTGTCTAGGCTTTCTAGGACTGAACGGTGCCGGCAAATCCACCAGCATCCAGATGCTCACTGGTGGATTACGACCATCTCGTGGCACGGCTGTGGTGGCTGGTAAGAAGCTCAGCGACATCACGTGGCGGGACTACGGACTGTGTCCGCAATTCGACACACTCATTGAGCGGTTGACTGGCCGGGAGCACCTGATGCTGACGGGCCAGGTGGCGGGCATTCCACTGGACAAACTAGAGGACTTTGCTAGAGAGGCCTTGGCTGCATTGACCATCTCAGAATACGCCGACACAATGGTAGGAGCCTTTTCAGGCGGCACTAAACGCAAGCTTTCGCTGGGAACCGCCTTCATCGGCGATCCCAGCGTAGTTTTCCTGGACGAGCCCTCTTCTGGAGTTGACCCAGCGTCCCGTAGGGCTCTCTGGAACGTCATCGAGCAATGCACTCGCACCCGGGCAATTATGCTGACTACCCACTCACTAGAGGAATGCGAGGCTCTCTCTCATAAGGTCGGTATCATGAAGGCAGGCGAGCTGGTCCGACTTGGATCGCCCACAGCCTTGAAGTCGCGCTATGGACGGGTCTGGGTGGTCGAGGTGACTGTCGCGCCGTCGGAGAACCTCACCGAGGTGACGACCACCATGAAGAAGCTGCTGCCAGACATGCACGCCACAGAAACCTTTGGGAGCACCATCAGGGCAGATGTCCCCAAAGACTCAATGAAGGCTGCTGAGGTTATCACGAACGCCGAATCACTGAAGGACTACTACCTTGTGGAGCACATCAGCATCTCCGACGTCTCGTTGGAAACGATTTTCCTGAAGCTGAACGCCAATGAAGAAGGAATTGACATGGATGACTCATTCTTAAGCCAGAAAAGCTTGAAGTCAGATTCGAAGGACCTGATGTCGAACTCGGAGCCGAAAAGCTTGGGTGACTCATTCTTAAGCCAGAAAAGCTTGAAGTCAGATTCGAAAGACCTGAAGTCGGAATGGGACAGCTCGTCGAGTTCCCATAGTGAATCCTGAAAGTTTCTGAACGAGCTGATGTATGCCAATCTTTATGAATTTCTGAAACCTAAAGATTGCTCAACGAGCTAACATTGTGAACCATGATTTTCTTCCGACACCTAAAAATTGCTCAACGAGCTAACATTGTGAACCTTGATTTTCTTCCGACATAGAGGACACCTAACTCGGGTCTTGGGTCTGAGAGCAATGATTTCCCTCAATGACCTATTGATTGGCGGGTCGAAATAAGCTCGGAAGTACTTGTTGCAACACGACTCACAGAATAGGTGTCCGCAAGGCAGGACGGATACATCCAACGTAGACTCATCCCACAAGGAGCCCCTCAGCTCCAGTACTGTCGTCGCGTCATGCTGGGTGATAGCTACGTCTGTGTCATGTTGATACTTGCGGTCGGCGGCCCCCAGAGGCCCAAGACATATGGAACATGTGCCACAAGTTTTGGCCCACTGAAGGAAGAGAGCCGCGAGACTGGAGTAGTCAGTGAGAACGTCGTTTACAGGCAGTTCCCTCCTGCAGTTGTGGAGTGTGATGCGAGCGAAGGGAGAGCACTCACGGTGTGCTGCGAACCGCTCACCTGACTGGCATACAGGCTTTTTTCGCCCGTGCGTATGGAACTTGTGACACCACGCCGCTGCAGTAATGCACAGGAGCGCAGCAATAAGCCACGCCGATGAGTAAGCCATAGACTTCTTGAATTAGGTTTAATTTTTCACAAACCCCACACTAATCAAGCTCAACGACGTCGACTGGAGGCGCAGCGTCGTCCGACTCGGTGTCGTCTTGGTCGTCGTCCCTCTGCGTCACTCGCCATGTCACTGCCTCCGGCCCTTCAGTCACATCAAGGTACACTCTAGATACGTCTTCGGTGGACTGTGAGAGGATGTGCTGCATGAAGCCGTCAACGATGATTTCGTGAGGTAAGCATGACTTGTCACAAACGATGCACTTCCAACGATTGACGTGAGAAGTAACCGTTCGTTGAGTCGCCAAAAAGAAATCCAAATCGAAGCACTGCACGTGCAAACATCGTAACGAGCGTGCAGGTATCTGGGTGATGACGCTAACGGACGCTTACGCCAATGCGAGAGTGAGTCGCGATACACTTCAACGATACGTCGTGAACAGCGGTCACGACTTGACATTCATCGTCAGCTTCAGCGAGATCTGCCTGGATGCGCGTAGCTGCGAAGCGCATCCCTAGTTCCTTGGTGATGCGACTACTCTGTACGAGATCCGTCAGGAGTGTGTTGGCGTCCACTTCTCTAGCCAGAACCAGACTGACTAGATAGGTGGCGGACCGGTTCTCACGCTGCATTCGGCAGTCAAGGTAGAGGTTTCCTGGTTGCGTAAAGTTGTGAACCGGAAGATCTATTGGTATGTCTTTACGCTTCTTCAATCTTGGTGGAGGGTCAACTTTGGCTTCTGGGATGGGCACTGCCAACCTAGAACATTGGGCGCCTTTACCTCGTTGCATTTTCGCAGTGACTTCGTGGGGAAAGCACGAGTAAGGGGCGCGGTTAAAGACCTCGCCATCTTCCAATCGGTACTTCATGCCTCGTAGCTGCAAGGCATGTTGACCATCCTTGAGGGCGGGCTCGTAAGGCACCGACAGGTACACGCATTGCGATGATGTCGACTCGGTCTCGCCGTTGGTCGACGGCCGAATTGGACCAAGAAATGTAAAATCCAGAACCTGATCCACGACTTTCCACGGATCATTCAACAGAATGCAGCAGTAGGGGCACAAGTAGCTCCTACTGATTTCCTGGAGCTCTTCGGAAGCAGGTAAGGTCGTCTCCCCGGAAGCTCCAAACCCCAGAGTGAACTGCAGAGCACAGGGGACGTGATCTCGTCGTAAACATAGAGAACAGGTCACCGAGTTAACCATCTCGTCTCCTGCTACTTTCCGAAAGTGACTAAGTAGCAAGTCCCCATGGGTCTTCCGAGGTATTCTGTCACAAAAACAGCGTAACTTACTTGGGTCAACGGACGAAACGGAAAACCGTCTTCTAGACAGGTAGACCGACTGGAGTCTGTAGTTCATTCGTAGGGCGGACTCCTTCAGCTGCAACCCTCCCGCGTTGACGAGTTGAAATCTTTCTTGCACGGTCACAGGCGTGTCAGGTCGTCCTTGTGGTCTGGGGTTCAGTCGTGGCGCCGGTCTAGGAGGAACTGCAGGTATAACCGCGCGTCCCATGTCATGGGCAAGCACCCTCGCACTTTCAGGATATCGTAGGCTGCGGTTCTGCAATGGAGGTCGGACAGGTGAAACAGTAGACGTCTTCGGTAGAGGTGGACGATGCTTGTGGTCCTTGTCCAGTTGGCTGAAGTACACGTCATCGAAGGATTCAGATGAAACGAATCGGATCACAGGGGCAGGTTCGCATTCTGCTACCCTCGACAGCTGCCGAAGCTGCTCCAGCTGACTGGTCAGCTCCTTGGACATGAGTGACGCCTTTCGCAAAGGAGGTGCCTTCTTGTCAGGAGTTTTGAGACTTGCCAGTAGTTCAAAGACGGCCGCAGCTGCCGTGTCAAAGTCTCCCAGACTTTCCGAAGGGGCAATAGGTTCCGGATCTGGCGACAACGCCGACGTGGCCGGAATCGGGGGACTGGGGTCATCTGCTTGGGTTGGAGATAAAGGAGCTGCCTGTGGTTTGCCTGGCACAGCGGTTGATTTCTTTCGAAAAGGGATTGAGGCTTCTGGGATTGGGATTTCTGAGATGACTCGTTTTCGCGCCTGCTTCTCCTTGAAGGACTGAGCGAAGGCATGCGGGGTGACCGGTTGACGAACGGGCAATTGGGTGGTTTCTGGCCCTCGTTTCCTCCTTTTAATTCGAGGCGAAGAAAGTTGAGTCACTCTCGGTGACTGAGCAGCCTTCCGTTGTGCCTGTTCCCATTGGGACTTGCATGTTTCCAACTGATTTGCCAACGCGTCCTCGCTGACCAGATTCCTGATAGGTTCCCATGTGGACTCATGCATACTGTAGTGCTTCCACTTGATGAGGACGAACTCTTCATCCCCAACCTTCCTGTATTTCAAAATCCTTTCGACTGTAAAGATATCACTCTCCTCAAAGTCTTCATCGACTGAGTCGTCACTGTCAGTACGTCTCATTTCCAAACCATTAAGATTCAACTCCGGGAACTGCGTAGAGACGAAGGTTTCAGGCTCCCATGTAGCTACTGAGTCCAGCCCCCCCTGCCACAAACAGAATATTTCTTTCTGTCCTGAGCGATTGAGTCTGTAAGCGTGGGCCTCTGTTACCCGGCCAGCCTCGGAGAGGATGGCTCCACCGATGTCCATTCGGAATTGTTGATTTTTGGTTGATTCTTATTCATGCTGAGATCTGGTCCATGAGAGTGCTGTGCTGTGTGGCTTATTAGCCATTTCAAATGAGTGTCACGGACCCAAATACGTCAACATGGTCACTGGAACAGTGGAATGTGCAGCTTCTTGACAATGCCAAAAGGTGTAGGGACTCCGAGAATCAAGCGCCGCTTCCTGATGACTTTGAATGCTTTCTGTGGGATTCGTGGAGTCTGGATGATTTCGAGTTAGGAGCTTTGCTGGGTACGGGTCAATTTGGCACCGTTTTTCTGGCCAGGGAGAAGAGGACAGGAGTTCCTGTGGCGCTGAAATCGATAGACAAAGCCTATCTCCTCGGCAATTTCAACCACAACCTCCTCCACCGAGAGATCGACATCCACAGCAATCTGCTTCACCCTAACATTTTGCAGTTCTATGGATGGTTTTTTACCAGGGACTTCATCGTTCTCATCATGGAACCTTGTACCCGGGGGGAGCTGATGGATTGGGTCGGACAGCCACTGCCAGAAGAGCAAGTGAGCTCGTTCATGTTGCAGATGATCAATGCTATCGAGTGCTGCCACATCAATAATGTCCTCCACAGGGACCTGAAGCCGGAAAACATCCTAATCGACTCGGAGGGCAACCTGAAGCTTGCCGATTTCGGCTGGGCGGCCCACTGCACTGGGCTGCAGGAGGCACTCGAAGCCAATTGTCCCCCTGAAAAACTACGACGAGCTCGGCGACGTACCTACTGCGGTACGTTCGACTACCTTTCTCCGGAGATCATCAACGATGAGTGGTACGGTCCTGAGGTTGACGTATGGTGCCTCGGTATTCTCTGCTTCGAGCTTGCGTGCGGACATCCGCCCTTCGTGACTGCTGAAGGCGGCACTCGAGAGCAACATAAATTAAACATCCAGAAGAATCCAGTTGACAAGGAGTTCCCACTTAAAGTCTCGAGTGACCTCCGAGACTTCATCACTAGGATTCTCAAGAAGGACCCTCGTGAGAGACCAACGCTGACTCAGATGAGGTCCCACCGATTCATAACGAAGCACAACAACATTGGCGATGGTCCGTTTCCTCAACACTACACGAAAACCGAGATGCCCTTTAAGCTGATTCCCTATAAGGACATGCCAAGCAGTTTGATGACATCAAATGTGTAATTTCGATGAGCCGTCGACAAAAGCCAAAAGGGGTCACATACAAGGTGGAAGGAGCCACCCGTCAAGGGGAGCCCAACAGATTTGTTCGCATTGTAGATGGTCGAGACTGCCCAGATCTTCTCGAGGCTCCTTTCCCTCTGGAGGATTTCGGATTCCGCAGTGAAATGTCGGACGACGAAATTGAGCACCTCCTGATAACGAATGAGAGCGATGTAACAGTGCAGGAGATTCGACAGCATCTAAATGTCAGCACTACACCCCCCTCAGAACCGGGAGCCGTGGCTGCCCGCAGGCATCAGGACGACTTAGAGTACTTTCCAGACGACGGCTACGACTACAGTCAGCACTTAGTGAGTATTAACAAGGGTTCGATGTCAATGGCGTCCACAGAGCAGCTAAAAAAAGCTCAAGCTATACGCGAAGGCGCCGATTTGGAATTGGATGACGACGGTGTAGCGGCTGTGGCGGCTCTATCTGGCGACGAGGCCGACGAGGACTTCCCCGACGACTTCGTTGCTGTCGCGCAAACCGATGAGGATGGATTCGTGCAACCCGTACAAATGAGCGAAGTTTTGTGGGGCAAATACCAGCCGACAGGTTTTGAGCTGCCAGCTGAAGTGGCAGCGAGACTTCGTGAGCTGCGTGAAGCAGTAGGTGCTGCAGCGTTCAGCGCGGGAGGAGTGCCCAAGGCTGAGATGCTCGGTTCCGATTTCGAAATAGAGGAGATGGATGATAACGAATCTGATTTTGACTCCGCTGCTTTCGAGGAGGAGTTCAGGGATCTTTTTGAAGACGATGACGACATGGAAATCCCAGAGGGGTTCGAGTTGTACGACAAGCAGGTGCATCGCGCCCCCCACGCAGCCCCAACCAACGAAGAAATCGCCGACATCATGTCTCGAATCCAGCGCCAAACCGACGACAACCCAATTCTGCACACAGGATACGAGGATGACAGTGAAGAGGAACAGTGGGACGTGGAGACTGTGCAATCATTACGCTCGAACGTGTACAACCATCCTGGAAAGATCCGGATCGTTACCCAGGAGAAAAGACCGATACTTTTGTACGGAAAGCACAAGATTCCCCTAGACTACATTCAGGATTATTTGGTGAAGGCAGGAGAGACAAATGAATCTGAGGCACCCACACAGACGGAGGAGCCACCAGTGTCGACCACAGTCAGCTCCCGACCGAAGCAAGAGTCTCCAGACGAGAAACGAGCGAGAAAGAAACATGTGCACGAAGCCCAGCGCCTAAAACGGCAGCTGAAGAAGGCTCAGCGCTGATCGATGTCTCGAAGCACCTGAACCAAATCCAGGTTCTGCTGTCGTAGAACAAACGTGAGAACCTTCTTAATCTCATCGTACGCATCGGTCATTAGCCTGCATCGCTCCTCAAGGGCCAGAACCTGAGTGTTCTCCTTTCCTCCGACCAGGTCGGCGTAGACCTCACTGCAATATTTAAGCCGGGGGCTAATCAGGGGACACACAGCTGGTAGAGAGTCGTCACTCCCTTCCACGTCTCTCAAAAGCTCCTCCGTGTCGTCCGAAACGAATTCTCCGTCGAGGCTGTCATCGCCGATGGAGTCGAAGTCCTCGTCATAATCACTCTTCCGTCTGTACACCTCTATATCCTGCGAAATTCTCTCCTGGTCACCCGCGTACCATCCACTTGGTCGGCTGACTACGGACTCAGGCCTTGCGTAGAACTCAGACTCTGCAGGTTGGCCAGTCACGTGCGCCAGGGACGCTTCGATGGATGGCTGAAAATACGAGGGCTCTTCTATGTATCCTTGATGTGGACGCTCCGACATCTGTGACGGGGCCTCAGGCTCAGGCAAGCGCGCCGACTCTGTGGGTTCCAATGAAAGCGGTAACTGCCTGGGAGGCTGGGAGTGTCTGACATCCACGGAAGCGATGGTAGGGCCTGCAGGTGCCACGTGCGCTAATGGAAAGGAAGGCCCAATCGCCGGGAAGGATGTGTTGCGTGGAGCTGCGGGCGCTGACGTTCGGAACAATTCTGTCTGGAGGACGCCTGTCACTCACGACTGCCGGCCTCGGCGTATCTCGTAGTGGGGCCGATGGAAGCAGGGTTTGCTGAAGGTGGCGGTGGTGGTGCTTGTGCTTTGGCCATTTCAGCCTTGGCATCTTCCTCCATCCCCCGTTCCACCCAACGCCCCAGCTCCTTATTAAAGTACAGCGAACTGTCCTCAAGCCGCTTTCCGAGCTGTTATCACCCCTCAACGTATCTCACATCTTTAACCACTGTGGCGGGTCCATCCTCTGTGTTGCTTCCAAGATTCAGAACGTTCTTCACGGCGTCACGCAACCCCATTGGAATGAACGATTTACTGGCTGTAACGCCTGGCGCTTCGTTCTGTGGAGAGCAATCACGGAGCACGGGGCTTCTCAACCTTCTTGGTTGCAGAATTAGTCTGCTTCTTGGTTGCGGGCTTCTTGGTTGCACTCTTCTTGGTTGCAGGCTTCTTGGTTGCAGGCTTCTTGGTTGCAGGCTTCGCAGCTGCCGGCTTCTTGGCATGGATCCTCTCTCGGAAACCTGAGATCTCACCGGTGGTCTCGGCGGTAGTGCTCTCTTCACCACTGCTCTCTTCGCCACTGCTCTCTTCACCACTGCTCTGTTCGCCACTGCTCTCTTCACCAGTGCTCTCTTCACCAGTGCTCTCTTCACTAGTGCTCTCTTCACCACTGCTGCTCATTTGTGAGCTGCCACTGGCCTTCAATGTGGTGGACTCTTCAGTGGTGGACTCTTCAGTGGTGGACTCTTCAGTGGTGGACTCTTCAGTGGTTGACGCTTCAGTGGTTGACGCTTCAGTGGAGGACTCTTCGGTTGTGGACTCTTCAGCGGTAGACTCTTCAGTGGTAGACTCTTCAGCGGTAGACGCTTCAGAGCTCTCTTCGCTGGAAGCCGCAGTTGTTTTGGCTGCCTCGGTCGGTCCGCAACAATCGCCATCACAAACAGGAAGGTCAAATGGCGGTTCAGCACCTCCTCCTCCTCCGCCTCCACATCCTCCGTTGTCATCCCCCCCACCGTTGTCAGGTGCGGGAACTCCTCCACAGTCACCAGAGTCTCCTCCGCCGTTGTCAGGTGCGGGGGCTCCTCCACAGCCACCAGAGTCTCCACCGCATCCTTGTACCCTCCTCAGGGCAGCGGGTGTTGTCACTTCAGGGGTCGTCGCGGCAGCAGTAGTTGCGGGAGCAGCAGTTGTTGCGGCAGCAGCAGTTGTTGCGGCAGCAGCAGTAGTTGCGGGAGCAGCAGTAGAAGTTGCGGCAGCAGCAGTAGTTGCGGCAGCGGTAGTAGTTGCGGCAGCAGTAGTAGTTGCGGCAGCAGTAGTAGTTGCGGCAGCAGTAGTAGTTGCGGCAGCAGTAGTAGATTCACCGGCAGGAGCTGTAGTCTCCCCTCCAATATCCACCTCCGCGCACTTGGCTTCACAAATGCCAGCTGCCTTCTCGCCAAGACATTTTGCCATTGCACATCCAGTGAACGCATCCGGACAGAGAGCTGGCGCGTGTAGACACAGGCTGTGACACAGGCCCTCACCGACCTTGTACACGTTTTTCAGAGCTGCCTGGCATTTGGGTATAGGGTCTCTGAAGGTCAAGCCGGTGTCGGGATCGATTACAGTTAAGTCTCGGCTGTTAAATTTCTTACAGAGGCATCGGTCACCTTCACACGTGCACCTTCCATGGGACCAGCAGGTGCACTCCTCTCCCTGACATGAGCAAATGTTCCGGGGACACTCGCAGTGATCAGGATGGCAGTTACAGGAGTCATCGCAAGTGTTGGGGGTGCACGTTTCAAGGAGACCGCAAGTGCAACCAGGCTGACCGCAGGCGCATACCTCTGGCCCCAGAATGCTGCTGCTGCCAGGCTGAGCACAACCGCAGCGCGGCACCTGTGAGCAGAGCGGCATTCCCAGACATTTGTGGTCAAAGTCATTGCAGCAAGGGAGTTGAGCGCAGGAGCACGTTCCAGCTCGGAGGTCCAACGTCTGCTTCAGCGTAATCATTCTGGAGTTGGTAGCTTCGAGTCTCTCTGCGATGTCCATTAACGACAGCGAGGGGAAGAGCGAGTGTACAAAACTGCGAACCCCGTTGACATCCACCAGAACGTCATTAGCCCGAGACATGCCTTGTCGCTCTAGCCGTTCCACAGTCCACTTTGTCAAAGGCAGCCCAAATGTGTTGACCCCCTTGTCGCTAAGTTTCTGGCAAGTGTCCAAGTGGGCAAGGCAGGACACAAGGCCTGAAGACTCGTCTTCTCTCAGACATCCTGTAGGGTTGGTATCTGTGTCACAAAACAATGTGGTGGGGTCCACACAGTAGGTGACCACATGCTCGGGCGTTGCTGTATGTGTTTCCCCCTTGGCGCCGCTCACTCCGTACGATGCCAACCAATGCCTCGGTATCGCAGAAAGTCGCCTGTACCAAGAGCTCAGCAAACAGATTTCTCCGCTGAGAAGAGTGCACCTTGGCGGCTACCATCCACTGGGGATTCACCT
>NW_027179057.1:0-2019 GCF_019968985.1 Porospora cf. gigantea B | reverse complement strand
AAACAACTCAGTATATCGAAATCCTAGAAATTCTTTCTGCTACCCGCGTTAGAGCTTCTCAGGAAATAACAATGTCTTCCTCTGCTGCGACTCTTCGCCGTTCTACAATTACTTGTGAATGGGAAGATACGAAGTTCACCTCAGGTGACACGTACTACTCAGAGAAGTTAGCTCTCGGAACTGCTGACTACCGTAAATTTATGGTGATCCGCAGGAAAGATGATACTCAGGTTCTTAACTACTACTTTAAAGACGAGGATTCCTCCTCTTGGGAAGTAGCAACGAAGATTGGAGCTACTTTTGGCGGCGCAGGCTATCGTGATGAAGTCTACTCTCTAGGCCTCGGAGCAGAGCAGGATATCAAAATTGTTGCCGCTGACGAAGTTACTTCTTTGCCCGTAACTCATATCTGCGCCTACGCACCTCCTTTCTTTGAATCGAGAGAGCTTATTGAGTTGCCTGTCAATGCTACGCCAGTAGAAGGAGCTACCGAGTTAGGCGAAACACCTACTCTTACTTTATCTGCTTTTAAGTCCTTATATGGGGCGGCTACTGCTGATGCAGAATTCAAGGTAATAGATACTGCACAAAATTCGGTGTGGTCTGGAGCTAATGGGGCGGGGCAGGCGAGTGTAGTTGTGCCTTCTAATTTGCTTATCGTAGACACCGTCTACTTTTGGCAGGGAAGATACAAAGACGCAGACGGTGTCTTTTCAGCCTGGAGTACTCCAACAAGCTTCTCCACGGGTGCAACATTTGAATACATTGATGTTCCTACCAGTGTAGCTCCTGCGGTTGGTGCTCTAAATATCACACCTTCAGATTTCTTAGCGGCTTCAGCCTTCTCTGTATTAAATACTACCGATACACATGCAGCTTCCCAGTGGGTTCTCGCACGGGATAGCGGCTTTACAGATATTCTCTGGGATACTGGCGAAGACACTTCTAATTTAGAATCCGTTTCACTTGACGGATCAGGCATTTTAGAGGGTGTGACGCAGTACTACTGGCGCGTGAGATACAAAGGTACATTGCTGGGTTGGTCTGGCTGGAGTTCTGGTAGTGGGTTTGTAACCAAAGAAGCTTTTATTGGCCACGGTGTCCGTGTTGACGGCGGTATCGCTCTCGGCCCTTACGATTTCGCCGATGGTGTAACCGGCTATCTGGTTGTTGCACCTGCAAGCCAGAGAGTGAAGAAAAGGTGGGGTCTATACGGCACTAATACAAGCCTGGCAGATTGGGCTCCTTATCATACACAGGATCCTTTATCGGGGGCACAAAATACTGCTGTGTTATCGTCTTCTGCTTATAGTTCGGTTAATGATGGGCATGGATCTGTAGGTGCTCCCGCAGCTGATTACTGCAGTAATCTTATATTTGAGGGATGTTCTGATTTTTTCTTGATGTCCCTTCCGGAGCTTATTTATGTGTCTCGATATAAAGGCCTCATTGATGCTGCAGACGATACTAGCGGCACGAGTCTAGCTGGAATGGGTACTACTTATGCTTGGACCTCGTCCGAGTACAATTCCAACTACGCGTGGATTCAGAGGTTCTCGGACGGCAGCCAGGTTAACTCCAGCAAGAACCTCGAGTACTGGGTGCTGCCCGCCCGGAGGATTTTAATTTAACCATTTTAAAATATCTTTAAGGAGACTGGATATATGTATTATGACAAGCATTTACAGCAGCCCCAGACATCCAGCCAGCTTTCCAGACGAGGACTACTTGTAGAGGGTTTTAATCTGGTTAGCGCAGGTATTTATCCACTTGATACAACTAGACCGGATTTTGATCCTGAGCTGCAAAGTTGCGTAACTGATGAGTCTCTTGTGCGCCAATCAAACGCACTCCGTGCGGACATTGCAAGCGGCGAAACCGATGAACGATTCATCAAAACCGATGCTGTCCGTACTGCTTCCAATGAGTTTGAAGCGGAACTGGCGGTAATGGAACGCGACGAACTTGCCGCGCTTAATGTTGCTGAGTGGGATGGCTGGGCTGATGAAGAAGAATAAA
>NW_027179056.1:0-16618 GCF_019968985.1 Porospora cf. gigantea B | reverse complement strand
GGAGCAACGCCAAGGACACCCCCATCAGGTACAGCGTGAAGTCTTCGATGACCAGTCTCAGAGACCACTTCTTAATCTTCAGCAACAGGACGGGCACCGCAATCGCGACTGCCACAGACGCGAGGCCCGTGTAAAACACTGCGTCCATAGTGGGGAACATCTCTTTCTGGCTAGGAATCTGACCATCTGCGTATGGGTAGCTGTATAGAGACCAATCGTCTTGTTGCACCTCTCGAATAAAGGGCGACTTCAGCGTTGCGACAAGTATCGCTACGAGTAGCAGAGACACTCTAGCAAGCACCTCGCAGATAATGTACAGATAATCAAAGTGTAGCCGCTTCGACATGAAGCAGCATCTGACGCTGCTTGCCAACTTCATCTGACTGTTAAATTACGCGTTTCATGCGGCTTTTTTGTTTGCTGATGATGGTGGGCGTGTTGCCTGAAGGTGACCCGCACGACTCCCCAGCGGTCTGGAGGGTGGACTCGGAACCAGTCTCGAAATTAAGCCTGACTGAATTACAGGTGCTCGTGTCGTCGCGAATGCCCTCTGTCTCCTTCTCGCGAGTAGCCCTGCAAGTGGTGCAAAACCAGAAGGCCGTTCGATCGCTGGAGCTGCGCCCCGCAGTCGACATTGAGCAGATGGTTATTGCGATCGACCGTATCGGCGACGCCGCTCGCGGCCTGGTCACCACGCCTTCAGCCAGAGAGGTGCTCAGGCGACACGCTCCCTTGCTGTACCGTGCCGTTTACGCTTTACTGGGGGTTACGAATCCATCTGCAGCGTTTGAGATGCACGATTCACCACGCGTAGTGACTTTGTCCAAGTCGGTGATGAGGCTGGCACACGCTGTGGGCGACTTAGCCGCAGTGCCAGCGTTGACCCGGCCGCAATCAGATGCGGTGGAGCGTTTTTTAGTGGCGGCGGCGGGGTTATTAGAGCTGGCACAATTCGACCACCAACTGAGCTCCCTGGCAGGCGCACTAAACGAGGAATGGACCTCTACGCTCAACGATTACACATCTGACGTCTTCGATCTTGTCGCTCCCACAAGCAGCCCGAGCGTGTGCGGTGCGTGTGCTTAGCCTGTACCACTCGATAGCGAACGCTCCACTCGAAAAGTGCCGTCATGGAGCCGACCATTGAAAATCTTTACGGCTGGAACCCCTACGCGAATATCGACGGGGTCGCGACGAGACCACTGCCAACAGCTGCTAGGGGCAGTTACGAGATTCAAAAGCTGTCGTCTGAGTACAAGGAGTCCGTGGTGGAGGTAGAGGCCGCTCATAGGGCCATACTTGACGACCAGGCGGAGCTCTCTAAGCGGATGGCCCGTTTTTTGGACTCGGACGGCCGCGTGAAGCAAACTCCTGACGAAGAGGTCCTCTTCCTGAAAAAGGGGATGGATTTCAGGCTGCAGGACCTCCAGAGCGCTTGCAACCGCCTGATGCTACAGGAAAGGCACCTGCAAGGCATGATCCAGACTCACGTCCTCCGGAAAACCGAGGAGGGTCAAACAGATGGGTTTGCGACGCGGAAGCTCATGGAGCAAGTTCGAGCTCAACAGCGTCTAATTGAGACGCAGAAATCGGAGCTGGACGAGCTGACCTTCCAGAAGGCTCTTTTGGAGGACGAAAGCTTGCGACTGCTGCGGAGATGTCGACCGGACGTAGACTCCAGGGGGCGTCAAACAAACGTGATACAACCGACTTTTCATAATCTCACGTCCACGATTAAGATCCCGTCGAAGCTGAAGCACGCCAAACCTGAGCCGAAAATGGTGACGAGGGCCGCTGAGGTGACGGCCAGGCTGAAGACGCCTCTGAAGACTTTCACTCACATTGGAGAGCATCGTAGTCCGATGGTCCTGCCGAAACCGGACGTCCTACTGTCTCCAGTGGAGAAGCCCGACAAGACCGAGCGTGCACGGATCCGAGCTGAGAGGGCTCGCCAGAAAGTTGAAGAGGAGAGGGCTCGCCAGAAAGTTGAAGAGGAGAGGGTTCGCCAGGCGGAGGAGAAGACGAGTCAGGTGGCACAGTTGTCAGTCATTCAACCTCCATCGCTGCCAGTGGTCACGCCTGCATCGCCGTCCCCGCTTTCCTCGAAGGTTCAGTCATCTCCAGGGCCAGGGGCGTTGGCGCCATTACCAGTGGTAGAGCCTCCAGCTATGACGGCCTCTCCTGCTGAGCTGACCCCAACAGCAGCCTCCCCTGCTGAGCTGACCCCAACAGCAGCCTCCCCTGCTGAGCTGACCCCAACAGCCTCTCCTGCTGAGATTCCAGTAGTCACAGCCTCTCCTGCTGAGATTCCAGTAGTCACAGCCTCTCCTGCTGAGATTCCCCCAACAGTTTCTCCTCCTAGCACGGACTTGATCGAAGTGCCTCGTATAGCCCCCTCTCCCCGACGACCTCTTCTACCCACGCCGCGACCTCCTGAACGACGTCAGACCGTAAAGCGAGTCTCCAGTAGTCGTAGGCATCTCTCAGACGATGCTGGAGTCACGAAGGCTTCCTCTCGCAATTTTTTACTGAAGTGACTGGCATCACCAGTAAGCTGTAGTACCCACCAAGAGGACAGTTGAAAGTTAGTTTTCCCTTGGGAGTGTGTGCCTACATAAAAAGCGATAAAAACGACAAAAGATGCAGATTAACGTGCGGTTGCTGAATGGTGACTGGACAGGCACTCCAAACACAGGCGAGACTTTCCAGATGGATATTGAGGAATCCTGGTCGGTGGACCAGTTGAAGATGCAGTTGATGGCGAAGAACGGCGTCACAAAGGAGCAAATCAAATTGATCTTTGAGGGTCGGCAAATGAGCGATGAGAAGACTCTGGCTGGTTCCGGCGTGAAGGCTGGAAACACGGTGCATATGGTTATGATGCTTAGGGGTGGAGCAGCGGGACTCTCGATTTGAGAAGAGTGTGAACGTGTGAGAAAATCGCTATATGCCTCGCAACGATTACAGCGATAACGCTCCTCGAAGACGGAGGTCTCGTGAGCGCGTCAGGTCCCACGACCATAGATCCCCCTCCGCACCCCTGAAGAAGGATTCCCGGCCCCGACGGTCTCTCTTGGACCGGCCACGGCGACCAAAGACGCAAAAGAGGCACATTGATCGCACAGTTGTGCCGCCGTTCTTGTTACGTGTTCTCCGCGCGTCTCAACACTACGAGCAGCGAGATGAAGGAGACCCCGTGAGAGAGTATCATCTGTACGCCTGGCTGGACTGCAGCCTTCGCGATCTGGTCACATTGCTGCAACATGCAGCTCCAACAACACGAAGAAGGTCACTCAAGTTCAGCCTGCGTGCGCTGCGCCAGGAGACTACGGGTACCCGATCTTTCCCCCTAGGCACGGTGCACTCATGCTACCGCTCGGGAGCCGACGGGACGACGCTGATGGCCTCTGGGTTCCGAATAGCCGATGTGCTCGACGTCGTTCCATTGGAAACTCCACTGGGGGATTAGTCCTGCTCCGAAGATAGAGACTTTGAGTGTCACATTGTTCAATTTAGCATTTCTCGGGCCATCATGACGAAATCCACTTGTGCTTGCGACAGCTCAGCATGTCTGAAGTGTAAAATGTTAGCAATGCGACTTGTTAAAGCCATGGAGATTGATGGCCCCTGGTCCGCTGAAGATATTCGATCTCTGGAACATTTCGCATTGAAATGGCTGCAGTCTGTTCCAGACATGTCAGAGGTAGCACATTTCCTGGAGACTTTCATGCATCGGAATTCACCAGTCGTCAGTTTCCCGATTGACTACTCTCCCCCCTCGTTTTTTCGGCAGCCTGCGTCTTGTGCAAAGACTGGTCAAACCGAATTCGTGGGACTCACGAATCCCTCCGTGCATACACTATTAGCAGATGCCCCATGGAACTGCAATTTGAGACGCAAGCCTTTCTCCGCTTCCGACACCAGAATGCGGCCAAAGCTGGTCCGTGATCTGTGTGGACACACCACAGGTCTAATTTATTACGCTGATAGACAATCCCAGATGCGGCCCTCAGACCACAAGGTGCGATCGTTGAAGCGCAGGTGTGAGCAGCTTTCCAGCCGTGTGGCAGCTGCCATGGGCGAACGGGGCGCCGGTATCTTCCTGGTACACTTGAAATCTTGCGCGGCTCGGCTCCGTGCAGCCCGCAAACGCATGTCAATGGCGCGTACCACAATGGAATCTCAATGTGGAGGCCGGGATTTCTCACGCACCATATGCCAAAGTCGAAGCTGGACATTCGCCTCCACAGACGCGCCAAACCTGAATCAGATGCCGATTCCGCCAACGTTGCCTCTTCCTCCAGAACCGTATCCCTTCCGATGGAACTCTCCCGATCCTGTGGCCGCCATGGCAGCCTACGCGGCATGCCAAAAGGCACGCAGGAGATTGCCTACGCTTCCCTACATCACTGAAGAGGCGAGCCGCACGGCCGCCCCCGAGTTGTCTTGGTCACTGCCGAGCCTAGCCGTCTGCCGAGTCTCCCTTACCGGTCTATCAGCAGTTGCGGCACCTGAAGTTCAGTTAGCTTACGTACTTTCGTGTGAGACGCAGATGGTCTTCACATAGCGCCTTCCTTTGTCGGCGGCGTTTTCCGCCTTGGCTCTCGCCTTCTGGCTGACACGGCTCAAGGCCTGGTTTACTGCGAGGTCGACGGCACGCCTCTTGCCACTAAAATACTCGCAGTGAGGTACTTCTACTTTCGACACAGGCCGCCGACGCCGCCGACGTTCAGAGATGGCTTTGTCAGTGCGGATTTTCTGACGATGGGTCGTCTCCTGTGCGTTCTCCTGTGGACCACAAGGAAACCAGTGCTGTTCTGAGGAATCTACTCTCGCACCTGCAAGTGGATCGCCGGGTGGTAACCCGTGCTGGGGGCAAGTCAGTAAGGGTATTCGTTGAGGACTGTGGTGAAGGCTTCGAAGCTCTTGCTGCTGCCGCGATAGAGTTCATGATCGCACAGCTAGGCATCGCGATCCCACCAGCTGACCCTTCGCATCAGACACCGATTCTCGAGCGCCATCTCATTGAGAAGCTCTTCGAAGTTTCCCCAGGGGTAACGAAACCTTCACCGGTTCCTACCCGCCAAGCAGCGCACAGTGCCATAACGAAGGATTGCCAGGCGCTGCCGGTGAAGATCCACTGCAGCCCCTGGGCTCCGTATCCGCTAATCGAAGCGGACCTTCCTCGCCCTCGAGGCGTGGATGTCAATGACGTTATCGCTTTGATTGACACGGAGCCTCCTCCCCAACGAGAGAGGCCGTCGACCGTCGAAGAGCCCGTGCAGCCGCTGAGATTTTCGCCCTGCGGCGATATCCTGTCGCGGACTGCGGTCAGAACGCTGCGCGCCCTTCATCAAATGCAAATGCTTCCAAAATGGCGCACCGTGACCCTTGGACTCCAGGTTCTCTTAGGATCGCAGAATACATGCCCCAAAGACGGCCGGGGTCTGATGATGTCTCTCTGTCGGGTCGCACTCGCTCTGGCTTCCTGCGACCGCGTGGCTCACGTGGTGCAGGCGGCGCCCGTGGTCAGCGAAGTCTACTGTCAAGCGGCGGTATGTCTGAAGCAGCTCAGCTCCTTCATGGAGGCGGCGGCTCCCTCTACATCGGTGACCGCTGTTGCAGTGCTGCTTCGAGGGGCCGAGATGTGGCATGTCCGAGCATACAACGCCCTGCTGTTGGCTGTCAGGGACATGCCGGAGCTGCCGTCGCTCGGCGCGCTGCTATCGCGCGTGATGACCGAATTGGCGAAGGCTCAAATGAATTCGCCCAGGAACGCCGAGGTAGATATCTACAGCTCATCACTTGTGAGTCCTGTTATGGTGCAGGCGCTAGCAGCGCATGGTATGGCCTTCCAGGATTTCTCAACGCTGTGGCAATTCATCTGCCACCACCTCGGAGTGATGTTCACGGTTCCCCCACACTTTCAAACTCGAGGACCACTTCCATTGTTGCTGGAGATGCTGCTCCCTACAGGCGTCGACGGCGTCTATCGACAATCCGGTTTACAACGGACCGACATGGCGGATGTGGACCTCGAAGAAGAGCTGTCCAAACTGGACCCCAACCACGTGGTGAACTGCTGCTGTATATTCGCCTCTCGGCGCTGTCCTTATTGCACCGTGACGGCGTCCATCAACATACGGTTGGCACTGAATCTGTCCATCACCAAGGAGATGAGCGTCCTAGGCCGTAGCTATAATTGGCGACGGTCTAACGTACCCCTGTGCCTCACAGAAGAGTTGCAAAGGTTCGCTTTGAGCACGACATGCTGTCTTTTGGCTGATGATTTGCCAGCCGTTTGTGCCTCGGCGCAGGACACGACTGTTCGCTTGATTCATTGGTTGCGAGGCACGGACCCGAGACACATGCGTCCGAGTCCGGATAACACCATTCGAATTCAGAAATGCACCGCGAGGAAGCGGTGGGAAGCGCTCTCTGAAGAGGAGAAAAACGATCTGGCAGCAGATACCACTCAACTCCAATCGCGGTGTTTCTACCAGGCCAAACACTGCGTGCATCCTGGAGATGATCCGTTGGACGTGTGCGAGATTTCAACGCCCAGCTGGAATGAAATGCTGGTAGCTGCCCACAGGTTCCGTGCTGATGAAGCAGGCATTGTCGTCCTTGTCGCCCGGGTCATAGCACGACTGAGGGACGTTCTTCATTCTCGCGGCCTTGTGGAGGAGGCGAGACGACTGGGCTGGCTTGTGGGCCACCTGAGTTGCGCTCTGGGATTCCGTTTACACACGCAATTCGACTCCTTCCACCAATCTAACTTCTTTGACTCTGTCGGCTTGGATGATTACAAGCCATCCGAATTCAACCGCGCATTCACACAGTGGGTTCCCCCCGACCCCTCCCTTCTGGACACTCTGCGTGGCCTGCCCCAAGCGGCCGCCGTGGAGCGTGTCTGGGGTCCCGTTTGCTGGCGCTGGGTTCAGCTTCTGGGCTTACCTGGCACCGCACTGTGGGTGAGATTTATTGAGGTGCCAGAGGTGCCTGCTCATCACTTTGTGCAGC
This sequence comes from Porospora cf. gigantea B, assembly GCF_019968985.1. Taxonomy (NCBI): domain Eukaryota; phylum Apicomplexa; class Conoidasida; order Eugregarinorida; family Porosporidae; genus Porospora; species Porospora cf. gigantea B. The sequence continues at coordinate 9,595 of NW_027179056.1, read as the reverse complement.
TGGCTCGGACCTTCATTTTTTCCGGTCTAAGAACTCTTTCCGTTTCCGCTGGTGTCATGTCGGCTACGGTGTTGAAGCCTGAACTGGCGTTGATTATGACCCACTGGGGCAAAGTAGGACGGCCACAAAGCTTCCCTCATGAACCATGCTATGCAACCGCTTGCATCCGCTCGTGGACCACAGCTCTGCTGGCCTTTCACGACGTTGCTATCATGCTGGCACAGCGAGTCGTGACCGCTCTCCAATGCCCATTACAACAGCTTTCCGTTCTAATCGCAACCGAACTGCTGCTCCTTCCCAAAATACCTCGCCTACATGTCATCGCCTTTCCAAAGAGGGGCAATTGTGCCTGTCCCGCAGGTTTAGCGGCCGGCTCTATGCCTCTCCGGAGCACCATGACGTCTGTTCTGGACCGGCTGGGGAACTTCAACGGATGGATCCACACAGCCGTGGCCCCCAAACCTCTGCTGTGCGCGTGCTCCGTCCCTCCGGTTCCTTTTCCAGCCGCAATATGGTGCCACAAGTGGCTGCACGCCAAGGGAGCTGCTGCAGTCCGCATCATTAAGAACTCTATTCGCAATGGCGAGCCTCTGAGCCTGTCCGTCTAGCGACACGTGATTGGGCCGATAGGTGCAGTGTTGCTGCCGGCCGTGACTAAATTTCTGCGAATTCTATGGATCTCCACCGCTTCAGTGCGAGAATTGCGCAGTACTCGGTGAAACCTGACAACTCTACATTCCTCTTCCATGTACACGTGCAGTACGGCCAGTTGTCATGGGTCGTGGATAAGAGGTACTCGGAGTTCTGTAGGCTCCAATCCGATATGCGAGCGATGGATATAACGGCATTGCCCGCCTTGCCACCTAAAACACTCTTTCGGCCACAAGATTTCCTAGCGTTAAAGGCGCGGCTTCGTGGTCTGCAATCCTTCCTGACAGACTGCCTTCGAAGGCCAGATACCCGCACGTCACCGCCGATGATGAGCTTCCTCAGGTTTACTGAGAATACAGGCGAGGCACCAGAGTTTGCTCGTCCAGAGATGTTTGCCAGTGCCATTGAAGGACGTTTTGCAGTATCTGCCCTACGCTACGACCCCACGCAGAGACTCCTGTTTGTTGCCATGGAGGAGGCGTCTCAAATGGCGCGGCTTGGGAGGGCATGGTCTCTTATCGAGCCAGAGGAGTTGGGCATGGTAGCAGTCTGGGCGTTGGACGCTGACAACTCGGATTGGATATCCTTCAAAAATCTGTGCGATGTTCCGTTTACACAGCGGATAAGATGTCTCGCCTACTGTGAGAGCTTGCAGACGGTAGTTGTTGCAGGGGGCAAAGGGAAGATTTATGCTTTCGGTTTCTCAACTGTGAATGGCGACGCCTTTGAACTTCTGCCTTTCGACAAGCCCATCGATGCCCACCACGAAGAAATGGTCTTGTGTCTGGACCTTGTTGACAGCATTCCATATCATCTTACCTCCGACGGATCCGTGACCAACTGGAGATCCACGATACCTGCCATGTTGACTGTAGGGTACGACCACGCCATCAGAGTGGTTGAATTCAGCCAAGACCGCGGAAGTGACGAGGACGACCTTGTATCAAGGGGTTCTGGAGTCTGCTTGCAGGTTGTCGCTGGTGGAAGGCTCGCCTCGCGTCTTGATCGGGGCGCTAAGCTGACGAAGGGTGCGCTCCTGGTCATGACTCCGTTGAGGCCAGGCGAGAAGCCCCGTCGAGTCGCTTTCGTCGGCAGCTCTACAGGGCAAGTTCTAGTCGTGGACGTAACTACGCGGACACAGTTCCTGTACTCCTTGTCGGTCGCTGGCGAAAGCGTTTGTGCCATCAAAATCGACGCTGTGGAAGACAGGCTCTACGTTTCTCAAGGAGAGCAAATCTCAGTGCTCTCTGTTGCGTCGCTGAGAGACGCTCACACCAAATCGGAGCTGTCCATTGCTGACGTGAGCGCGTCGCACTTTCGTGATGCAGACAATGCCGAAGGCGCCCAAGGAACTGCTGTTCCCCGTCGAGGCTACGCTGTGTCTATCTGGATTCCACAGCAGTGCGGCGAACTGCCGAGGCGTTAGTCTGGAGGTGCACCACCCGGACCCCCCCCTTACGCTCTCCACCAGAGTTTACGTAGGGCATGCAGGCGGGTCGATTTCGCTGTTCACGCTCGACAAGAACCACAAGACGACCCACCGAGGGTCGTGGCGAGCACATTTCGACGACCCGTTCGGGAGGGCCAACGTCATGGCTATACAAACCATTCCGGATCAAGACATGCATCTGTTGTTGTCGGGCGCGTCAGAAGGGGCGACCCACCTCTGGAAAGGTTTGGATGATTCTCAAATTGACGTGTTGGAAAGAGAGGAAGACCTCGACACAACCGTGACCATGAAGGCGCCCGCTGCAGACTCCCCCACTCTGGTGGAAAACAGTACTCCGAGTCCCCAGAAACCGCTAGTGCCCCGACAAGCCTTGCCCAGAGCATCCCCCTTCCTAGACAACACAGACCTCGAGGCAGAGGCAGACAGGCAGGAGGTACCGTCATTGACCCCCGTAGTTGACGTGAAGTGGAGTGAGGACGACCAAGGCGAACTGTATGACAGTCTAGCAAACGCTGTGTGGTGATCTCATGTGCGGTGCCAACGAACTGCTCGGGGACAAAACGGCGAAAGTAATGGCGAATTGCTCGCACGTCGTACAGCAATGGCGGACGTACTACCCACAGTCACGAATGATGCCACGCTTCATGAGGCTCAAGAGGAGATCACCGATCTTGGCGTAGCTGTGGAGCAGGTCATCAAGACTGCGTTGAAGAGCGACGGCCTCCGCCGTGGCATTCACGAGTGTGTGAAGGTCATCGACGGAGGACGTGCCCACGTCTGTTTCCTGGCCGACTCTGTCGAGGAGGAAGCATACACGAAACTCATCAAGGCTCTCTGCGAGGAGAAGAGTGTTCCCATCATTCACATTCCCAACCAGAAGACTCTGGGCGAGATGTGCGGGCTTTGTAAGATCGATCGCGATGGCAACCCTCGTAAGGTCGTTGGATGCGGTGTTGCTGTTATCACCGAGTACGGACTTGATACACAAGCATTCCAGTTCTTGAAAAAGCATCTGAGCTCGCTTCAGAAGTGAACAACTTGACTGCCCTTTACAAAGTATCTCACAGAAAGTACTTCATACGATCACTCTCGCCACTTAATCCCATACACCTCCTCTATCTTCGATATGGTCCGAGACCGCTCTTCCCAGTCATACGCCGTGAGTCGAGGGTATCTTGCCTTCACGGTTCTGGCTCGGCTTGCGCTAGCAGGGATTGGCACGGGTCTGTATCTGAGTCATCGACGCCTCACTCATCGAAAGGTGACCTCAGCTGGTCACGAGTATACTGCTGGCGGCTGGACTTGGGTCGTTCTCCGTATTTGCGACCGACGGACTCATCGAAACAGCCACAGTTGGCGTTCCCCATCGAGATGTAAAAGGACATTTCCCGCCGTACGTGTAGGAATTGTCGATGCCATTCAATTTCGACATCGGCGAGCAGGAGACTCGGTTGGGGTCAATAGATGACATTAAGAAACAGTGGGCGGCATTGGACTTCTCCGCGTTGGAATCGACTCCAATCATACAAGTGGCCGGCACCACAGTCCAGAACGAGCTATGCCTCGTACTAAGCCCTGAGAGCGGAGGCATCGAGACGGAAGAGCGCGCCTACCGCGTAAGCCAGATGTTGGCTGTGAGCCTGAGAGAGACGATCCAGGCATTCCACTGGGTGATGGTCGTCTGTATGGCTGGGTGCCAACCGCTGATTGATTTCTCGATTACCGTCCTAGCCAGATCTTTTGAGGTGCTCTCTCTGTCTCTGAAGGAGAATCTGCGGCGAATCTACTTCCTGCACCCAGGAGTCTCTACAGGGCTGGCCCTCGACCAAGAGCAGCAGTCGGAGTCATTCAAACGCCGAGTAGTTTATGTTGACAGCCTCGAGAAGCTACAGGACCTGATGTTCCTCCACGAAGGCAGACGCATTCTGGATTATGTTTCCGCCGCCTCTTTACGTCAAGATGGGCGGGACGTACAAGTTCTAGGCGCTCTAGAGAACGCGCACTCCCGCCCTGCATGGGGGCTCCCCCCAGTTCCCGAGTGGCTCACGTCCCTGGCGGCTGCTCTGTTACAACGAAGCGTGTTTCAGGAGAAGCTTCTGTTTATGAGTCCCGTCACCCAGGCCTCCATGGCGAAAGTTTTAAGCTGCTTGGAGGGGGGACTATCTGCTTGGAACCTGTGCCCTCTAAATGTTCCTGCGATTTGCCGCACGATGCTGGTGGTTCTCGGATCCATTCCCGGTGGGATCCTAGGGCCCACAAGCTTCGACCAAATTGTGTCGCGTTTGGGGTCCAGTGGCGCCGATTCTCCTAGTGTCGCCCAGAGGCGATGCTTGCAGGCGGTCCTCTCGAAGCGGCCTCTCGTAGCGCGAAGCACTCTGCGGTACATTGGTATGCTCCTCAAAAAACTCGTGGCCGAATCGAAGCGAAACGGACTTGAGTTAACACTGGCAGCAGATCTCTTTGGGGGAGTCCTGTCTAAACCTGATCCGGATTCGTGGACCTCAGATACTCCTGCGAACTTCCCAGTAATCAGAGCGTTGATGGGTCTGGTCATTGAAGACCCGAATGTAGTCCAACTAGACGAGAAAGAGGATGACTACGATGACTACGAGGAGGAAGAGGAGGATGAGGAAGAGGAGGAGGAGGAGGATGCACAGCTATCGCATTTGAAAAAGGTGGATGTGGCTAAAAAGAGCGGCTTCCAAGGGTTCCGTGACGTTCTAAAGGAGAAGACCGGAGCCATAAAAGACGCGATCAGGGGAACTGTCCAAGAAGAGACGTCCAAGGCAGAGGAGGACGACGACGAGTATGAGTACTACGATGACGATGAGGATGAGGAAGGCGAGTGGGAGTATGAGTATGTGTGAGGAACATCATAGGGAGGTTTCGCTCCTCATCTGTCAGGTAAACACTCGACCACTGACGGTCCACGCGGACCCGCAGCGAATCCAAGGTGTATGACAACCACTACTGGAAACAGCAAATTACTTGGGAGATGGTAGCGTCGTCCGCCAAGCCCGTCGTGAGTTTGAAGAGCCGTCCCCACCGCAGACTCCAGTTAAGGATGCCAAGAAAGTCAACCGAAAGAAGAAGGCAGAGCACTTCCACTCTTACATCTTCAAGGTGCTGCGACAGGTCCATCCAGAGATCGGCATCACGAAGAAGGCTATAGTGATCATGAACTCATTCGTGCTTGACGTCTTCGATAAGTTGGCATCCGAAGCCAGCAGGCTCTGTAAGATCACCAAGAAGGATACCCTGTCTGCGAGAGAGGTTCGAACCAGCGTACGATTGGTCGTGCCAGGGGAGCTGTCTCGGCACTCGGTAGAGGAGGGACTGAAGGCTGTCGCGAACTTCACCGACGCCGGGCTGAAGAAGGCCACTGGCAAGGGAAAGCGCTAAGCATCCTTCAAGTTCTGGCATTGCAAACAAAACACATTGGTGCTCAGGTCTGGGGACCCAGAGAACACGAGGCAGAGGGTGCAACATAAGGCTGCGACCTCAGCTGGCTTCGCTTCACTCGACGGTGGGAGTGCTCCTGAGAAGCAGTCTCCTCCTGTGGTGGCAGCAGCTGGTTCTTAACAGCTTGCCACCCATCTACATGGGCCCTGAGCTGCTGATTGCCAGCGGCCTCTAAACCTCACCTCCCTTACATGTTCACGTATTCGGTAGAGTAGAGCCGTTGCTTCACTATAAGGTTTTACAGTCATTATGTTTTAGTTGTCTTAGTGGGGTCGGTGGCACCTTTGGATTGTAATTGACTCAATTCGATGCGTATAGTGCACCGAGAGCCAACCAGGCTAGGAATCACCGCCTTAGCCTCTTTACTCTCAACACTGCAGCCGCTAGGCACCGGTGCCGAGACGTTGATGGGAATCCTGGATGAGAACGTGTTCACAGAGAACAACCCGTCAGTGGTTGCGGAGTCACGCTTTGACCGAGTGAAGCAGCTTCTAGACTCTATAGTGGCGCCGGGGATAAATGCGTTGGAAATTGTTGCTGAAAATGCGAGCACACCCAAGACCTCAGTGAACCTTACTCGGGACGGCGTAGTCTCAAGCACTGACGATTATGTAGGGCGATTGCTGTCAGATATTGCGGGTGTGCCTGCCAAGCACGATATGGACGCCATCAATGTGCAGGTCGGCAAAACCCAGCACCGTGTTGAGGTGTCATCACCCAACTACCAGATTACGGTCGCCAAAGACATCCAGAAAAACCGGACGACGTACGATTACCGCTCGGGCATCTTGAGACTGGTGCTGACCCTCGGAAAGAAGAGATCGTTGAAGGTCTATCGCCGTGGTGTGGAGAGCGAGATGATCGAGATCGTCAGTGAGTGCTGCTACAATCATGACTCAGATCACAAAGTTAAGCATACGACGGTGAACCAGGGGTACAAACTCAGTTCTAATCTGTCTCGGTCCTCCATCACTTTGAATCAATCCGACAGCGACACCTTGTTTCGTCGCCAAGAACGAAAACAAGGGGAGACCACAAACACTGAGAGCTTCAGAGTAGCACCAGAGTTCATGACATACCTCGGCACTGTGTCGGGGCCGGTGGTGATGCGGCGTCGTATTCGTAGCAATCCGGCCGCTCAAGACAAGGCCACCATTACGGAAGATTTTAAGTTCCCGCTGATGACACGCCACATTCGGTACTCCATAGCCCACACGAGTACCGGATTCGAGTGCGTCATCGACTTGGACTCGCGGGCCACACTCAGGTTTATGATGTCCGCCGACCAGCGGCAGCTCTGGACTAGGACAGTGCAAGGCTCGCGGCGCGTAGGCAGTGTTTCCCAGCCAATCCCTCTTGTGTACGACCTACTGAGGTGGCCAAAACCGCGGAGTGTCGCCGTCGTTCCTCGAGTCTCCATGGGGGTCCGAGTTATGGGTCTCATACAGTTTGTCGAGCCAGAACCTCTGCAAATCAAGGAGACGATTGACCTCTCCTCTGGCAGCCGCGTCGAATTAACTGTCATCGACCACGGAAAGACTGTCGAAATTGTGAGAAACGGCCAGAATCTTGGATGGGTCGAGCTAAGTCCACGCGAGAGGGCGCTCTTGTCGCAGCTACAACAGTTGGGAGAGTATGCCGGCCCTAAGGAATTGCGCGAATCCGTGCTCCACATCTTGGGCAGATTCTTCAACCCAGAGAGGGGACTGGTCTACCACGCCAGCATCAGCAGCGACGATCGGGTTTACGTACGCGAAGTACAAAATACTAAGGTCACGTGGTATCTGAAGGAGGTCGAACGCCGAAGCGGTCACCTGGTACGTACCGCAATCTACCGAATCAAAGGCGACTTTGTGAAGATCACGGATAATGGGAAAGTGCTCGCCGAGGCGGAAGACCCCACCCTTGCTAATGATATTCGTCGCATGATTCGCCGTCTGGATCCGATGACAACCATAGCGGCCACCGAAGCCGATACACAAGCGCCCGAGATTCTCATGGGCACGCCGTTCCGAGGACAGTTAACCATTTGAGCGAAAACGGACATTAGATGGTCATCAAAGCACTCCTTGTCCGGATGACGAGCGTGTTGGCGTCGCTGCTGCAGGTACGCAGGCTGAACCCCGCAACGTTCGGGGCCGTGTCTCGTCTCGGTTTCCAGCGGCGCCTTTGTGTCTACCCCTTAAAGGAGGTCTTGAGGGTCACCGGTCTGAGAACAGGCAGATGCGTTCATTTGCTGCCGCTGTACGGTGCGTGGAGTGCCATTGTCATGTCTTTCACATCTCTGCGTGGTCTGCCTGCTGCCCTGTTCGCGGCTAGCCTGGCCGTAGAAGGTGCCGCCGAGCCCTACGTGGTACGGTCGTACGCCACAGACAGCGCAAGGGGGAGTGCGGAGGCCCTGGCGACCTGCCTGCGGGCGCTCGTTGTGCTTGCTTTGCAGTCCGTCGACGCTGAAACCAGTGCCGTCGTGGGCGACCTTGTGTTCGCTTGCGTTTGGTGGTGGTACTTCTATTCATTGCCTGCATCCGACACGGAAACTAGAGACTCCGACGTGCGGCCGAAGACGCTCTGGATGGTTGCCGGACAGAAGCTGCTGACTCAGGAGAGCACTTCCTTAATTGCTGTGTGGCTCTATCCTACAGACGTTCTGGGTATATGGGGGTTTGTCTGTGCTTTGGGCGGACTCCCTGTGCGCACGCTATTCGCGACCCTAGAAGACTCGGCCACTGTGTCAATTCACACGGTACCCGAAAAATCCATCGCCTCTGCACAGCGATACCTCACCCTGGAGGGCAGCATTGGCCTCTTGGGAATGGTCGTCGGCGCAGCGGTGGCTCCCAGTCTGATCAGGCTGCTGTTCGGTGACAAATGGGAGGTTGCGGCGCCCAGCCTGCAGCTCTACTGTGTCGTACTGGCTGTGATGAGTATTGCTGGGAGTCTGGACATCAGACCTACGATCGTGGCAGACGACTCATGGTTGGCATCGAAAATAAGAGCACAGAGAGTTACACTTGGGGTTGTCGGCTGCGTCATGCTGGCGGGCAGACCTCACATATACTCCCTGGCGCTCGCAGAGCTTCTAACACACCTCAGCACTGCTCTGGTGGCTTTCTCTGCAGCTGGCGTTCGTTTGCCTCTGCGTTTATGGTGTGCTGTAGCGATGACCGCGGGCCCTCTGTGGTATGGCTACATCTCCAAAATTCCTGACGTTGCATTACTCGGCCTCGCGTTTCTTACGGCTGTCGTATGTTGGTGGATTGTTTGGAACTCTCTGCCTTAAGTGTTACCCACATATCATCTAAGCAACTTTACCTCAGTAAAGTGTTGAAGGATATTCAACTCAGTATCGCGTCAGGGTGTCTGTTCGTCATCTACGGGTCATCAATCACTCCGAATCCTCCTCTTCAGCCATCTTCTCAGCGTAAAGCGCAAGCTTCTTCTGCAGGCGCTGGTACCTCTGATCCTTGTCGAGAGCCTTAGGGCGCGGGTAAGACGCAGTGCTCGTCTTGATCATCGTGCCGTCACGCTTGCAGACGGGGGTCTGCTTCCTCTCGGCCTTCACTCGCTCGGGGTTGGCACGAATAGCGGCATGGACCTTCTCAACAGTCTCCTCGAGGTTGTCACCGGTGATGCCGGCCTTCACGTAGTTGGCGTAGTGTCGATTGAGCTCATCCTCGTCCTCCTCCTGGAGCAGCTTCATGTGTTCAGCCACGTGGGAAGCGAAGATTCTGTCGCGATGGACGGAGGCGTCGTAAGACTTCGACTCCTTGTCGTAGCCGGGGAACCTCTTTACGGAGTGGGGAATGTTCAGTCCGCCATCGACAGCACCCTTCATAGCGCCAAAGACTCTAGCGCCAGTGGTGACTCGAGCCAAACCCTTATCAAGCACGCAGTAGAAAGGCTTGCGCTCGCAATCGTCCTCGATATTGAAGCTCTCGCCGTCAGCCTCCTCGACTCCGACGAAGTGCGACTCCATATTCATCTGTTTAAGCAGGCGGCGGGCGCAGAGAAGTCCCGTCGCGTAGGCAGCAG
>NW_027179055.1:0-2021 GCF_019968985.1 Porospora cf. gigantea B | reverse complement strand
TCCCTCTGTGAGGAATTGCCGAAGCGCCTCTCCACAACGACAACGACCACAACTTCAACAACTACACCAACCACAACCGCCGTGACTGTACCCGCGAGGTGTCGACCTGAGAACTTGGTCTTGCCTTCAGGTTGCTTTCTGCAGAATGTCGACTTCGACACCAATGACATTCGCGGCGAACACGTCACCAGTAAGGAGGAGTGTGCCCGGGCTTGCTGCAGGGCTGAGAGTGAGGGCTGCGTGGTCTTTACGTTCAACCAAACCAGCAACTTTTGCTGGTTGAAGAGCTCAGATAGCGGGAGGAGGAACTACAGAGGGGCCGTCTCGGCTAGAATGTCGTGTGTGAATCCCTCTCAGTCATGATGGTGAACAGTTATTGTGCAAATCACATCATTCAAGTACGAACAAGCAACAGAGTACGAGATTGCATTCTCAACTGAAAAATGTGTGCACGGTCTGAGATGGTGTTTCGAGTGAACGTGTTAGCAACGATCCCACAACATTGGTGCACGAGGTGCTCTCGATGATCCCACAACATTGGTGGACGATCCCACAATATTGGTGGACGACCTGGGTACCAAGCAGGATACTGCTCAGATGGACTTCCCGTGGACCTGCTACTTGCAGGTTAGGGATTTTGCGTCCAGATCTTGCCGGTTCCCACCTGTGCCTGATTATGAGATCATTGCGTCTGCTTGAAAGACGAAATGTCTTCTTGAAGGAGGTAGGGCAGGTCAAAGACTTACCTCCGAACGCGACTTGGAAAATTGGGTCGACGAGTGTGCCCGCCAAGTGATGAAGAATGCGGCCCCAGAAAGGCTGGCGGTAAAGATGCATAGGGTTGACCCCAATCAACCCCATGAAGATATGGTCGATCAGGTGGCGCTAATCCTGTATCCTACGTCTCGTTATGCTCGCCGGGAAGGACGTTACTGAGAGCTGTAAGAGAGAAGTGTTGAAGCTGTTTGAGGAGTACTCTGACACGTGGGTGCGTACAGGGGGCCTCCCGCCCAGATCGAGACGGCTGGAAGTCCGGTCCGGGGGCGAGTCCGACCTCTAAACCAAGAGATGAGAGAGGTTGTTCGGGCGCATCTCGAGTCCCAACTGAGACAAGGAGTTCTACGTAAGAGTAAGAGCCCCTGGGGCTCCTCTACATGTCGTGAAGAACTCTGAGACTGAGTGGAGAGTCGTGGTCGACTTCCGCGCTGTCAATAAGAGGATCAAGGCCGACGCCTATCCTCTCCCCTCGCTGTGGGGAAACATTCAGGACGCTGCAGGTCACCGATACTACGGCTTTGGACTTGACGTGGGGGTTTTGGAATCTACCACTGTCGGAGGGCAGTTCGAGTCGAATGTTCTGCCGTTCGGGATGAAGAACTCCCCAGGGGAGTTTCAGCGAATGATGGACGCTGCCATGGGACACCTCTATCCGAGAGGGGTGTCGACGTACATTGACGATATCGTCATCTGGGGTGATGACCTCCCGGAGGTGACCGACAAGCTTCGGGGTGTTCTTCAGAGCTGCAGAGACAGTGGACTGTTCCTCAACTTGAAAAAAACGAAGCTGATGCACGAGGAGATAGGGATGCTGGGACATCAAGTCGGAAGGTGGGGTATCAGGGCCCAAGAGAAGCATCTTGTGGCCATGAGGAAGGCTGTTAGGCCCAAGGACAAAGGGGAACTGCGCAGCTTCCTGGGGACTGCCTCCTACGTTCGCCGATTTGTGCCCCACTTCAGCACCATGCTTGCGCCCTTGAATCATCTCCTGAAGAAGAAAGTGGAGTTCCAGTGGGGAACTGAACAGAATGAGGCCTTCGAGGCCATTCGACACGCTCTGATCGAGCGGGTAACCTTGCAACCACTATGTGGGGACGGGCCTATCTGCCTTGTCACTGACGCCAGTAATGTGGGGGTAGGTTGTGCATGCCTTCAGTACAATGAAGGGGAGTTCAACCTGCTGGGCTTTGCAAGTAAGACTTTGAACATGACTGAGAGGAATTGGTCGACTCGTGAGCGCGAGT
>NW_027179054.1:0-16695 GCF_019968985.1 Porospora cf. gigantea B | reverse complement strand
TGGAGGCTGTACAGGCCGTGGCGAACTTCTTGAGGGACGTCCCCTTGGCCGATCTGCTCTCCGCGTCATCTATGAATCAGATCACGTCTGCTGTGAAGGCAACGTTCAACCAACTGAAGCGCCTGAAGCTGGTACAGCAGTATGACATTTCAAGAGCATACCTCTTTGTGGAGTCGATATCTGCCGATCTAGCAGAACGAGCGATGAAGATTCTACGAACTCAGAACATCATGGCCATAGCCCACGAGGAGTTCGAGATTATTGCTTTTGAGTGAGACGTAAGGAGTACCACCATACAGGTGCAAGGAGCTTTTCAAGGTCTGGGACGACAACGTCCGCTCATTTAGAGAGTTGTGCAGGGAGGTCATGAAGAAGTAAGTCGCTGGCAGCGGGCTCACTCAGACGCGCCGGCAACTCTGTGCTTCCAAAGATGGTCACACACCACGCAGCACTGCAGGAACGTACAGAGGATATCAAAGCTATTCGGAAACAGCACCAGAAATTCAGCGAGACCGTGGGGACTGTCCTGCGAGGCGACTCTCGGAATCTAGCCGTAACCTTGGGACGAGAGCTCCAGAAAGCCTTCGAGGTATTCGGATTCGATGTTCTGGATTGTTCTCCTGCGGGCAAGACAACATGGGACTCAGCTCTTAAGGTCTATGAGGAGCGCGTAGGCAAAGTCGAGACCCAGATTGGTATGCAGCTCCAACAGCGGCTCGCCGGCGCCAGCAGCTCGACAGAAATGTTTCGCGTCTTTTCTGAGTTCAATGCGATCTTCTTTCGAAAGAAGATCCGCGCCGCCATCCAACACTACCAAGCACAGTTGCTACAACAAGTCAAGGAGGACTTGCGGCTGTTGCAAGTTAAATGCGATTCGGCCTATGAAATGTCGGACGGAGGTCGGATCTCGCGACTGAAAAGTGTTCCTGTCCCTGCCTCTGAACTCATTTGGTCCACGCAGGTGGAGTCCCGAGTAGCGACCTCTCTCCGCCGGATTGAAAATGTGCTTGGCCCGTCATGGAAGCAACACCTGGATGGGCAGAAGCTACGACAAGACGGGGAGAGCTTTCAAGCCAAACTCAACGTCTCGAGCCTCTTTGACCAGTGGCTGGCCCGGAACAAAACCGCCCACAAATTCGACCTCTCGAATCCTGTGTTCGTCGTCTATGAAATGGGTCCTGGCAACTACGAGGTGCGAGTGAATATGGATGACAGCATGCTCAATCTGTACAAGGAAATCCGCTACCTTCACGGGCTCAACTTCAGAGTGCCGTACGCCATCCGCGTCACCGCCGACGATACCAGAGCTTTCTACCCATATGTTGTCTGGCTGCGACAGTGCTTGCGGTCCTTCAATCAGGCTTCATACCGTCTCGAGTTGCCGGAACACGCAGCCTTGCGACCGCTGATTGCCAAGCAGCAACGTGAGATCCTCGGCCTGATACGGGACAACATGAAGCTCACCTTCCAGAGCAACGACGTGGACGCCGTAGCGCGAGCGCTGTCGGACGCGGTGACTCTTTTCGAGGGGAAACTCGAGGACGCGCGCGAGTATCGCCGTCGGGGAGAGCAGCTGTTGTTGAAGCTTCTGACTGCGAAGGTGGCTGCTGAAGACGATTCACCCACGATTGTCTCCACGCTAGAAGAGCTGCAGGCTGTGGTCACTGACGTGGCCACATCCAACTTCTCTAATGTCGATCAGTGGGCAAGCCAGCTGAACCAGCGGATTGCAGACGTGTTACTCAAGCGGCTCAACGAGACCCTGGACCTGTGGGTGCAGGAATTCACTGGGTTTTCAACGAAGTCGTCCCCCCAGCTGGTTCGTAGTCGCCAGGTGCTAGAGTTCCAGATCCGCTCGCAGACCCTAGTCTTGGAGCCTCCTGTAGAGGCGGCGCGTGCCCAATGGACATCACACCTCCATACCTGCATGTCTCACGTGTGCGGACTATCGCGGCTTCGCGTCGGGGGACGCGTGGTAGGCGGCGAGGAAGGCGCGGACTCCACTTTTAGGTTCCTACTCTCTCGCATGCACCAGGAATCCTACATGCAGTGCGTAGGCGCAATTCGAAACAGCATCGAGGGTCTTTCCAGGCTGGCAGGTACGTGGTCGCGGTACCAGAGGCTGTGGGAGGAGGATGTTTCCTCTCTCACGACTCAGATGGGCACGGATCTAGCTCAATGGCAGAATCTGCTAAACGATATCAAGAGCAGTCGACAGAGCGTGCACACAGAGGAAGAAGTCGTCTGTTTGGGCCCTCTGGTCGTTAACCAGTCGACTGTCCTACAAAAAGTGTCTTCGAAGTTCGATTCCTGGCACCGCGAGTGTCTCCAAGCATTCGGCAACCGTGTCCGCGAGACATGCTTGGCGATGCAGACCCAAATTCGAGCGACTCGAGGCGAGATGGAGCTGCTGGCAGACAGCAACCGCTCCAATCTGAACCAAGTCGAGAGCAACGCCACATCAATGTCTCCGGAGGCCACCGTGGCTCTAACAGAGTACATGATCAAACTGGACAGTGTGAGAGTGCAGTCGTTCCTGAACTCAGATCCAACTGAAGGTGCTTTCATGGTCCCCCGATGTCGACCACCTCGTCTCATCCGAGAGACTGCTCGAACGGCAGCGATTCGTCTTCCCCAACGACTGGGTGTGGGCCGACCAACTCACAGGCGACTGGGAGGCGTTCCTGCAGATATTCCGTCTGCAGCACTCTTCGATCGAGCGGCTGCGGCCTGCCTTGACGGCACTGGCACAGGCGGCCGATGGTCGACTGGCTGAGGAGCTGTCTGCTCTGCATGATGAGTGGATCCGAACCAAGCCCACGTCGTCCCAGGAGTCTCCGACGTCTGCTCTTTTGCAGATTGAAAGAGTCCGAAAGAGTCTCTTGAAGCTCAAGCAGGAGTTCGAAGGGCTGGCCAAGGCCCGCGAAAGTCTGTGTATCGTGGGTCAGAGCGGTGTAGATCCCGATGGTCTCCTCTCTGAAATCGAATCCACGCGTGAGGTGTGGTGTGAACTGCAGAAGTTCTACGCGACGCTTTCTGCACTCAAAGAGGAGCCCTGGTTATCGGTTGTGCCGAGGAAGGTCCGTATTCAGTTGGAGGAGGTCAACGAGGCTATCCGCGCCGTTCCGGCCATCTTCAGGCAACACGAGGCTTTCGAGAGCCTGAGCGAGCAGGTCACAGGGTACCTTGGCACCAATGCGCTGCTTAACGAGCTAAAGACCGACGCTCTCAAGGAGCGGCACTGGAAGAAGCTCTTCTCAGCTTGCAACATGAGAGTTGACTCTGTTTCAGCCATGACGCTGGGAGATATTTGGGACACTGACATGTACCGCTACGAGCAAGCCATAAGTGAGATACTCCTTGCTGCTCAAGGCGAGAATGCAGTGGAGGAGTTCTTGAAGGAGCTCAAAACGACTTGGTTTGAGTACGAGTTGCAGCTCATTGCGTATAAGGAGAAATGTTATCTGATCAAGGGCTTTGATGACGTGACCTCGTTGCTTGACGACCACCTGTCTTCATTGCAGAGTATGAAGCTCTCTCCCTACTACCGCCGCTTCGAAGAGGACGCTACCCTCTTCGATGACAAGCTGTCCAACCTGAACTCGCTACTGGCAGTTTGGGCTGAGGTTCAACGAAAGTATGTGTATCTGGAGGGTGTGTTTCTGGGCTCTGCTGACATTGCGGCCCTGCTGCCGTCGGAGCTCTCCCGCTTCAAAAGTATTGATCACGACTTTGTTGCGATCACAAAGCGGACAGTGCAGCGTCCTCGCGCCATGGAGCTGGTCCAGCAGGAAGGCCTGCTACGCACGCTTGAGCGCCTCTCCGAGTCTCTCACACGGGTTCAGAAAGCGCTGACCGAGTACCTAGAAAAGCAACGCTCTCTTTTTCCGCGATTCTATTTCGTGGGCGACGAAGATTTGCTGGAAATCATCGGCAACAGTCGGGACCCGTTGATAGTGCAAAGGCACATCAAGAAGATGTTTGCTGGCGTTGACTCATTCGTTCTCGACGGCACAGTGGTCTTGGGCATTGCGAGCAAGGAAGGCGAGGAAGTCACCTTTCTGACTCCTGTCGAAGTTCAGACGTTTAAATCTCTGGATGCCTGGCTAAAAGCCGTCGAGACGCAAATGGTGTTCACGTTAGCATCCATCCTCTCTGGAGCCATGGAGTCCTTCAGCAGCATGGACGTGCTGGAGGCCGATAGCCTTTTCCGCCTCATCGACGAGACGCCGCTGCAGATTTTGCTGCTGGCCTTTCAAGTTCGGTGGACATCGCAGGTTGACGCATGTCTCTCCGCTGGCAAACCACTGCTGTCAGTCGTCAATCAGTGCGAGTCGCTGTTGGCGCTGGTTGCACAGCACGTCCTTTCGCCTGTCGAGCCCATCTTCCGCACGAAGCTAGTGCAGATCATGACTGAGGTTGTCCACGAACGGGACGTGGTCCGGTCTCTCGTAGATCGTGGAGTGACATCCCCAGATTCCTTCCACTGGCTGAAAACATTGCGGTTTTACTTCGACCCTCGAGGGCGGGATGTGATGGACCGGGTTACAGTTCGAATGGCGAACGCCAAGTTGACCTACGGCTTCGAGTACTTGGGACTGGCGGAGAAACTAGTACAGACGGACCTGACCGACTCTTGCTTCCTAACGTTGACGCAAGCGCTACATTTCGGCATGGGAGGCAATCCTTTTGGCCCCGCAGGCACCGGGAAAACGGAATCTGTTAAGGCTCTTGGGGCCCAACTCGGACGTTTCGTCCTTGTTTTCTGCTGTGATGAGACATTCGATTTCCACGCTATGGGCCGCATCTTCGTGGGTCTGTGCGAAGTGGGAGCGTGGGGATGTTTTGACGAGTTTAACCGTCTCGAGGAGCGTATTCTGTCTGCCGTCTCAGAGCAGATTCTCACAATTCAGGCTGGGATCAAGGAAAAAAAGAGCAACATCGCTCTGATCGGTCACAATGTGGGACTCAATTCGAATGTGGGGATATTCGTGACCATGAACCCCGGATACGCAGGAAGGTCTCAGCTGCCTGATAACCTCAAACAACTCTTCCGAGAGTGTGCTATGATTAAGCCGGACAAGGCTATGATTGGCCAGGTTTGCCTCTACTCCAACGGCTTCCTCACAGCGGAAGCGCTGTCGTCAAAAGCGGTGTCTCTCTTCGACCTGTGTCTTCAGCAGCTGTCAAAACAGCCGCACTATGATTTCGGACTCCGAGCGCTCAAGAGTGTTCTTACGACCGCTGGTACCTTGAAGAGGAAGCGAATAGAGGAGTTAGACAAAGAGAATGTTGACTTGCCAGTGCTCGAAAAGGAGATTCTCCTTCGAGCCATCATGGACACACTACTCCCTCGGCTGGTCCCCGCTGACGTTCCTCTGCTGAAGGCCCTCGTAGAGGGAGTGTTCCCCGAGTCTGACGTGGGAGTCGTCGATGAAGCACAACTAACTCGAGAAGTGTTGAACGTCTGCCAGTACTACAACTACGACTGCTCCGACTCCTGGTTGGAGAAAATCCTACAGTTGCACCAGATTCTGCGAGTGAACCACGGAGTCATGCTGGTTGGGCCCTCGGGCACTGGGAAGACGTCCGCCTGGACTGTGCTGTTGCAGGCGTTGGAGCAGCTGGACGGCGTAAAAAGCCAGTCTTACGTTCTGGACCCCAAAGCAGTTCCGAAAGATGAGTTGTATGGCAAACTTGACCCGACGACGATGGAATGGACCGATGGCGTCTTTACATCCTTCCTGCGTCGCATCCTCAACGAACCACCCTCTGTGTCGAAGAACAAGCGTTACTGGATTGTAATGGACGGCGACGTCGACCCTGAATGGGCTGAGAACCTCAACTCCGCACTGGACGAGAACAAGATCCTGACGCTGCCCACCGGCGAGCGCTTGCAGATCTCGTCCAATGTGCGGCTGATGTTCGAGGTTGATACGCTCAAGAGTGCCACGTTGGCGACTGTATCTCGGTGCGGTATGATCTGGTTCTCAGAGGACGTGTTGAGCCTGACAAACGTGGCAAATCACATTATCGAGACGGTATGTAAGGGTCAAGAGGACCGCCGAGAGGTGATGCTGATGCTGGAGAAACCGACGATGCACAGGAAGCTGTCGTCCGCGATGTCGTTCCAGGCCGCCGAGAGCTCGCTGCTCGGCAGCATGCAGGAGGACAAGCACACACTCAACTCGATATGTGCTACTACGCTCAAGGGGTTCTTCAAGCCTGATGGTATCGCGCTGCAGTGCGTCGAGCTGTCCCAGAAATATGAGCACGTCATGGAATTCACCAAGATTCGCGTGCTAAACGCGACTCTACTTCTGATTCCCCGCGCAATAGCGGTGCTAGAGGAGTACTACGCCGGCCAAACCCCCAACCGATCACATTTGCGTACCTACATCTCACGCTATCTGGTGCTTGCCCTCGTCTGGGGCTGCGGAGGGGCCATGCCCCTCAAGGACCGAAATATTTTCGCTGTTGAGGTAGCGCGCGTGTGCTCTGAGGTCGGTTTGCCATCGGAGCTGGACGGCTCGACCTCGCTCCTGGAGTATGAGGTCCTCTCCGACGGAAACTGGGCTCCATGGCGTGAATGCATCACACCCGTGGAAATCGGCCGCGATGGCCTATCCGACGCCCAGCTTGTGATCGACACGGTAGACACGGTTCGACATAAATCAGTCCTGGGATCGTGGCTGGAGATGAGGCTGCCGTTCATCTTGTGTGGGCCGCCAGGGTCAGGCAAAACTATGACCTTTCTCTCGGCTCTCAAGGCCGTCCATGACGTGGAAATCGCCTCTCTGAACTTCAGCAGCGGCACATCACCAGAGGTCCTCCTGAAAACCTTCGACCTGTACTGTGAGTATGTGAAGACGAGCCAGGGCCTCGTGCTTCGGCCGAACCAGCCTGGGAAATGGCTCATGGTGTTCTGTGACGAGGTCAACCTTCCCGCTCCTGACAAATATGAGACGCAGCGAGTCATCATGTTTATGAGGCAGCTGCAGGAACTGGGAGGGTTCTATAAGCTTGATAAATTTGGTCAGTGGGTCTTCGTCAAGCTAGAACGGATCCAGTTCGGAGGGTGTTGCAACCCGCCCACAGACGCGGGGCGGCACCCTATGTCGCCGCGGTATCTGCGGCATGCCCCGATCATCTTCGTCGACTTCCCAGGCGCGGAATCGCTGGAGATGATCTACGGCACGTTCAATCGAGCCTTGCTGCAGCCGTTCAGCGCTTTGAGGGACTGCGCTCGCGAGCTGACGTTGGCCATGGTGGAATTCTACACCGCGAATCAAGAACGGTTCACCGCCGATCAGCAGCCTCATTACATCTATTCGCCCCGAGAGTTAACCCGATGGAAGGTTGCCCTGCACGAGGCACTCTTTTCGAGGTCTGACGTCTCCGTGCGAGAACTCGTCCGCCTAGCCATCCACGAAGCGCTTCGCATTTGGCGAGACAGGTTGGTGGAGGTTGACAGTAGGCAGTGGACAGACGCCACTATCGACGCGATATTCTTACGCCACTTCCCGTCGCTGAGTGAGACCGACGTGGCCCGCCCGCTGCTCTTCACCTCGCTCATGACGCGTCACTACGAGGAAGCCGACCAGGAGTCGCTCAGGGACTTCGTCCAGGGTCGCATGAAGCTTTTCAATGAGGAGGTTTCCAACACCCCGCTCGTCCTTTTCGACGATTGCCTGGAGCATATTGTACGGATAGACAGAGTGCTGCGCCAGCCGCTAGGTCATTTGCTGCTCGTTGGAGCCAGTGGAGCCGGAAAAACCATTCTCTCCCGCTTCATCTCTTGGATGAATGGAATCTCAGTGTTCATCATCAAGGCGGGGAGGAACTACAGCACCGAAGCATTTGAGGTGGACCTCCGGTCGGTCATGCGTCGGGCTGGGCTCAAAGACGAGAAGATCACCTTCATCTTTGACGAGAGTAATGCCTTGGGGCCAGCGTTCCTGGAGAGAATGAACGCGCTTCTCGCTGCGGGAGAGGTTCCAGGCCTGTTTGAGGGCGAAGAGTGGACACAGCTGATGTCTGAGTGTCGCGCCGCCTTCAGACAGCTCAGTGATGAAAACGAGCTCTTTGCCAAGTTTACTCGTCAGATCCAGCGCAACCTGCACATCGTATTCACTATGAATCCTTCCAATCCCGACTTCTACAACCGGCAGGCCACGTCACCGGCGCTCTTCAACCGATGCATCATTGACTGGTTTGGTGATTGGAACCACGACGCGTTGATTGCCGTGGCTCAGGACTTCAATAAAACGCTTGAGGTGGCTCCCGAAGCCTTTGAGGAGGTGGCAGGCGACGAGAGTTCGCTCCGCCGAGTACTCGCCGAAACCATCGTTCGGGCCCACTACTGCACAGACGAACTGAATAAGCATTTGTTGCGGAATGGTCAGAAGAGTAACTACGTCACTCCTCGTGACTACCTAGACTTCCTACGCCATTTCCTTGCCATAGTCTGCGAGACCAAGGAAGAGACCATTGAGACCTCGCGTCATCTGGCGGGAGGACTGTCCAAGCTGCATGAGACGAACACGCAGGTGTCGGAGTTCCAGAAGGTACTGAGCGTCAAGAGCCAGGAGCTGCTGGAGAAAAACCAGGAGGCTGAGGACAAGATGAAGATGATGATTCAACAGCAGACAGAAGCCGAAGAAAGCAAAAAGCATGCTGAGAAGCTGGCACAGAAGCTGGACGCGTCCAAGGTAGAGATTGCTCATCGAAAGAAGGAGGTTGGCAAGGAGCTCAAGGACGTCGAGCCTCTGCTGCTCACTGCCCAATCAGACGTGAAGGACATCCCCAAGCGGATGCTTGTCGAGCTCGTCTCGCTGGGAAGCCCGCCAGCAGCTGTGAAGTTCGCCGTCGAGGCCGTAATTATCTTCTTGAATGATCTGGGTGACAAGTCGGTGGCGTGGGACGAGTGCAGGAAGGCCATGAAGACGACGGACTTCATCTCCCGGGTGTTGAACTTCGACGCGAGCTCGTCTAGTCCAGCGACTGTCCGCACGATCCAGAACAAGTTCCTGTCGAGTCCAGGATGGGACTACGACAAGATCATGAGGGCGTCGAAGGCCGCTGGTCCTTTGGCCAAATGGGTGGAATCTTCGGTGTCTTACCAGACCATTCTTCTCAAGGTCGCACCCTTAAGGGAGGAAATTAATGATCTGGAAGCTGCCACCATCAAGAACGAGAAAAAATTCCGACAAACGAAAGACCTGCTTGCAGACCTGGAGAGGCAGTTGGTGGAGTACAAATCGGAGTATGCCGAGCTGATCTCTCAGGTGCAGAGAATCAAAACGGAGATGGAGACAGTGGAAGCCAAGGTGACACGCTCTACTCAGCTCCTGGCTAACCTTGAGTCGGAACAGAAGAGATGGACCGAGTCGGTCAAATCCTCTGCTGACGCATTGAACACCGTCCTAGGGGACTCCCTCCTCGCAGCAGCCTTTTGCACTTACACTGGGTTCTTTGAACATGGGGATCGCGAGCGTTTGCTACAGGAGTGGAGGGCCGCCATCTCGGGAGCTGGGTTGAGGATACGTGGTGGTTTATCGCTGGTAGAATTGTTGAGCCGGCCACAAGACCGATTCCAATGGCAGTCAAACAGTCTGCCGTCTGACGCTCTGTCCATAGAGAACGCCGTTATCATGAAGAGGTATATTCGCTACCCCTTGGTTATCGATCCGTCAGGGCAGGGGACTGGGTGGTTGCTGAAACAGTACAAGGATCAGAAGCTGGTGCAAACCTCCTTTAACGACCCTTCATTCATCAAACATCTGGAAAGCGCCCTTCGCTTCGGCACGACTCTGTTGGTGCAAGACGTCGAGAAGGTCAGCCCATTGATCAACAACGTCCTGAACAAGGAGACTCACCGCGCCGGCGGCCGCACACTCATCACGGTCGGCGACACCGAGGTGGACTTCTCGCCCACGTTCAAGATTATCCTAGCGACGAAGGACCCGACAGTTGTGTTCACGCCGGATCTCTGCAGTCGAGTGACATTCATCAACTTCACCATCACGCCCAGCAGCCTGCTCAACCAGTGCGTCAACATGGCTTTGGCCAGCGAGCGTCCAGAGGTCGAGAAGGAGCGTAACGACGTGCTTAAGCTGCAAGGGGAGTTTAGGGTGGTAATGCGAGACCTTGAGGACAAGCTCTTGCATTCACTATCTAACATTCAGGGCAACATCCTCGACGATGATAAGGTCCTGTCTACTTTGGAGTCGCTCAAAGCCCAGGCCGACGAAGTCGAGCGGGAGGTGCACCGTACGGAAGAGGTGATGGAGGCTGTGTCAGACACTACGAATACGTATGTGCCTCTCGCCGAGGCCTGTTCTCGTGCCTACTTCACCCTGCAGCAACTCCACAACCTCTTCTTCTTGTACCACTACGACCTCAGAAGCTTCCACTACCTCTTTGGCGAGACTCTGAAGAGTCAAAAGTCCCCGGCAGGGCTGTCTAGTGCGGAGTATCAATCCAGGATGCGCCTCATCACTGTGCGCGTGCTTCGGTCGGTGTACAAGCACGTCGCAGCCGGCATGCTAGACAAGCATAAGCTAATCGTAGCTTTGGAGCTCATGCGCATTAAATTCGAGTCGCTGTCCGACGTCACCTTGCGGACTGTAGAGTTCGACGCATTAATGGGTCTTCAAACCACTACAGGGAATGTCATCGAAGTACCACTGGAACTGAATGAGGAGCAACGCCAGAATCTGAGTAGTCTGACTCAGATACCTATCTTCCGAGATCTTGACCAGCACATTGCATCCAATGCAGACGCCTGGCGCACTTTCGCCTCCAGTGCTGAGCCCGAAGGTCAGTGGCCTCCTGACCTGATCCCCGAAACGGACCCGATGCTACAGTCGAGACTGACAGAGCGATGTGGAAAGGACACCGTCGAGGAAGGCCAGGTTCTTCTGCGCAGCGTTCGTCAAGCGTTGTTGCTTAGAGCCGTACGACCGGACAGGCTTCACGCTCACTTAGGTCGGCTAGCCGAGTCCATCGTGGGCAAGGGCTTTCTGGAAAGTGCCCCTGTAGACGCGGCGGCCATCAAGTCCGCGGTAGAACGAGAGGTCACTGCAGATGTACCAATGGTACTCATATCCACGGCGGGATTCGACCCCAGCCACCAAGTTGTGGCAGCTGCAAAGCAGCTGCAGAAGAACGTCTTCAGCGTGGCCATGGGCAGCGACGAAGGTTTCTCCGCGGCCAGCACTTCACTGCAGCAAGCAGCTCGAGACGGCTCGTGGGTCTTGTTGAAGAATGCGCATCTCTGTCCTTCGTGGCTAGCGCAGTTCGACAAGACCTTCCTTCGTCAGCAGCACCACTCTGGTTTCAGAGTGTTCTTCACGATGGAGTTTAACGAGAAGGTGCCGTCTAACTTCCTACGGTTGTCGTTCAAGGCCGTCTTTGAGGCTCCGCCAGGCATTCAAGCGTCGATGAAACGAACGCTGAAGCACCTGCTGCCTTCTTTGGGCCAGGACGACTCGACGCCTGCCGCCAGGTACCGTCTGCAGTTCACTCTTGCGTTCCTTCATGCCCTCGTTGTTGAGCGAAAGCAGTTCCATCCCATTGGCTGGACAAAGCCCTACGAGTTCTCTGATGCCGACTTGGTCTGCGGCTTCTCCGTTATAGACCAGTGGCTGAAGATCGGGGCGCAGGGCAAACCAGCTCTGGATCCGTCTGCTCTGAACTGGGACGCCATCAGAACTATACTGAAGAACACCGTTTACGGTGGAAGACTCGATAACCAGGTTGACTTGAGTGAGAATATGATCCGACATACATTCAGGCACCTTGGCCTCGTTCATTGACCGCCTCTTCACTCCACGCCTCTTCGACGCCGACTTCTCGATGACCGACATCAACGAGGCCGTAGACCTGAAGGCTCCGGCAGTGAGCAACACGCTGCAGACCTACGTGTCATGGGTGGACAACCTCGCAGCAGACAACGACCCGCGCTGGCTGGGCCTGAACCTCAACGCAGAGAAGGCGCGCAGCTCGAGGGAGGCGCTCAAAATCCTGGCGGGATGGAACGAAGTCAACGCCAAGACCTCCGAGGTCGTGGGCCGTCTGCTTCCCAAGCCGGACCTCATGCCGTTGGTAAGGTCAACACTCGTGTCGCTGGACTCCAGGGCGGTCGACGAAGCGGAGCGTCGCGCCGTCAATCAGTGGATGCGGGACCTGGAGGAAAAGATAGCCAGGCTACTAATTGTGATGCCGCCAGGAGTGGCCGTCCTCCAAAGGACGGAGTCCCTACAGGATGACCCGTTCTTCCGCTACTTCGAGCGAGAGCTGACGCTGCTCCACTCCTGCTGGACTACCGCCTCAGGAGATCTGGAGAGGCTTTCTCTGACGGTGCAAGGGTATGCGAAATTCACCAACCACTTGAGGGAAGTAGCGCGTTGCCTGCAGGCCAATATTCCGCCTGCCAGCTGGTCCCAAGGCGATCCGCGGTCACTTGACGTCTGGGCAGACGTCTTCCGAAAACGCGTGGTTCACCTCTCGGTTATCGCGAGGAACGTATTCAGCGCTGATCTGGGCGAGTTCACTGATTCCTTCCTCAGCGAAGCTGCAGAGTTGGGTGGAAAACTTGGCTTGGCAGATCCCTCCCCGAGACACATATGGTTGGGGGCTATAAGCCAACCCAACTCCTACTTCACGGCGACTCAGCAGCACGTCTGCCGCGCAATGGGCTGGTCGCTCGGTGACGTAGAACTCCGAATGTCGGTAGCTCAGGCAGAGCCCGGCATACAGTCGTTCAGGGCGACTGGCATTATTTCCCAATGGATTCGAGAGGACAGTAAACACAGACTGACTCCGGCAGACACGGAGAGCACTAGTTTGCCCCCAGTGAACTTTACCTGGTACAACATCGCAGACAGAGCGGCCAACAAGGAGCCGGACCCTCTTGAGGGCCACCAACAAGTCGAGGTTCCTCTTTTCCTGTCGAGCTCCCGGCAAGAGTTGCTGAGAATGGTGCCGGTGCCTGCCGAAACGGACGCGACGCCTATCTGGCGCCAGTGTGGTTGCGCGCTGATTCTTTGGAAACTGTAGGAGCGGAATGTTGCTTGACGTAATGTTCTAAACACGATAGCCGAACATTGGGATCGACATCATGACTAACATCATAATATGTGCCAAAGATAAACCGGTCCACAGATACGATGATTCATGAAGATAGACCACGCAATGCTCTGTGGGAAGCCCTGAAGATGCGCGTGTGGAACTTCATCATAGACCAAGTTGCATTCTTCAACTCTGACCGTTGGCCGGATCCAGCCAGCCACCGCGACACTACAGAGGTCCTCAGTGACTGGTTTGGAATAGGACTCATTCCGTCACCATTGGCGTACGACGTCCCTTTGCGGCCTCTCGGAAAATCGAAGCCCAGAAGACGATCACCAGACGCCCTACGCGAAACGTTCGGTGATATGTTTCCTGAGGCCACGATCCAGTCCTACGACTCTATGACCTCCGAGGAAGCATGGCCTTGGCGGCCGACGGATCTCACGGAGGAACTGAATGCTATGAGACGCATGAGACAACGACACAAGTCCAAGAGGTCCACCTCTCCCCGCTCCCGACGCCACCGCCGACACCAATTGCAGGAGCGGTCAATTTTGCACTCTCTTCTCGAAGAAGGTTACCGGAAGGAACGCATCATGATTCGAGAGGGCGTCCCCTACGCAGCTCGCGTCACTGATTACTTCGAGACCGCTTTGGGCACCCGTCCAGTAGAAGAGGCCAGCGACAAGACCCACACGAAGCTCTACCACCACACCCAATATCCAATGCGTCATGGTCACTATCTTGAATGGGATCCAAGCGGTCTGGTTCTTGGCACTGTAATAGACCCTGTCGCTGCGAACCGCCACTGGTCTCGTTCTAGAATTGCAGAGGACCTACGCAATGCGAGTGTTCACCAAGTAGTATACGATACAAACGACGGGGAACACCTCTGGGGCGTGTACAAGGTTGCCTGCGGCACTGCTGAAGTTTCGCTGAAGGATCAAACTAAGAATCCGCCAAAGCTGGTCGACCCAGCCCCACTTCTCGTGAAAGATATGGCGGCTTGGAATGATGAGCTGGACTGGCAAGCACGAAAACGTGCCAGGCTCGCCAAGAGACGACGGCTCACACGCAGCGACCCCGGCGTGCCCGCGTTCGCCCGATTTCATAAAACAGGTCTGCGCCCAAAGTTGGATGTGGAGGACAGCTGGCGGCTCCTTACCCAACCACCATCACCCCCCCTGGATCCCTCCTACATACACCACGTAGGTACTGCTAAGACGGCCAAACTCCAAGGCAGGGTGACGTTTGTCGATGCGTGGGAGCAGACGTCTACCCCTCCCTCATCAATGCTGGGCTCTCTGTCAAGCCGAGCCGAAACCCTGCCCGGAAACGAGCCTTCTGAGCATTCCATGGATTCTTTTTGTAGCAGGCCTTAGTCAGCCTATCCCGCGAAGATCATGTTGTTTTTTCTGTGGTCATTCGATTTGGTAAACTCCAATCCGAACCGGCAAAGGCCAGCTAACCACCACCAGAGTCGCCTACGGTGTTCAGCCGATATTCCAGCTGAAAACATAAGAATTTGGGTGAATAAAACCGGTAATAGACAAATCTCACTTTTGGAGCTTTTGAACATGCTACGTCTCCGCGGTGGTATGCAGATTTTTGTGAAGACTCTTACTGGAAAGACGATCACTCTCGAAGTCGAGACGGATGACTCCATAGAAGACGTCAAGGCCAAGATCCAGGATAAGGAGGGCATCCCTCCTGATCAGCAGCGGCTGATTTTCGCCGGCAAGCAGCTCGAAGATGGTCGTACTCTGTCGGACTACAATATTCAGAAGGAGTCTACACTCCATCTCGTGCTTAGACTCCGTGGAGGTATGCAGATCTTCGTCAAGACTTTGACGGGCAAGACTATCACACTTGAAGTCGAGATGGCCGACTCCATAGAAGATGTGAAGGCCAAGATCCAGGACAAGGAGGGTATCCCTCCTGATCAGCAGCGGTTGATTTTCGCCGGCAAGCAGCTGGAGGACGGTCGCACTCTGTCGGACTACAATATTCAGAAGGAGTCTACGCTCCATCTCGTGTTGAGACTGAGAGGTGGAATGCAGATCTTCGTGAAGACCCTAACAGGCAAGACTATCACGTTAGAGGTCGAAGTCGATGACTCTATTGAGAATGTCAAGGCAAAGATTCAGGACAAGGAGGGTATCCCTCCTGACCAGCAAAGGCTCATCTTTGCTGGCAAGCAGCTAGAGGATGGCAGAACCCTGCAGGACTACAACATCCAGAAGGAATCCACACTTCACCTAGTGCTAAGACTCAGAGGCGGGCAGTAGCTTTGTGGTTCTTATGAACAATGCTAACTACTTGCTCATCTGGGAACCTTCTGTAATGATCTTAGTTGATAAACTGAAACATATCGCAGTTGCAACGTTCCGTTGAAAAGTTGTTAGATGTGGAGGTCACCTTTACAACGTTCCGAAGGTTTTGGCAACGTGCTAATGAACAGGTGCGATAAACAATGACCATGACCAAAGGACTACCATTGCATATCAGGCTCATATCAGGCTCATAAAAACGTCACACGGCCAGCTTGCTAAAGGTGTGACAAGCAGTCACAATCAAGGCTTGTGTCCCGACCATTAGTCCCACATGAGATGTGTTCACGCTTATGAAAAATGCATGACCCGCAACGGCAAGCGTCAGATTGTCAGCCTTTCCAGATGTTCTTTCCAGAAGAGTGAGAACACTGGCCTCCGTGATACTCATCGCAACTAGCCACACAGACGGGTCATCGAGAAGAATCATAAGCCAAAGAGCCCATGATAGGGACACGACGAAGAAAACAATCGAACCTGGTACGGTCCTCTCGTGATCCTCGCGATCGAGTTTGGCTTTAACATAACAACCTGTCAACGCGGCGAGAGGATCTGCGTAGAAGAGGGGATACAGCCCGTGGAAAGGCACGTTCATCAGCGTGATGGCGAGGCACGACACCCCATAGAGAAAGATCCCCCAGTCAATTCTACTGGTTCCCGGTTTCCTAACCCTGTTCATTAATCCTAGGCAGCTCTTGCCAACGATCCCAAGAATCAGGATCGCTGCCGCCGACCGCGTCATTGTCGACATAGGGTAGCCCACAATGCACAACGCGAAGCTACTGCTTATGTGCAGGACCTTTCGACCTATGAACGGACTGAATATCGGGGTCCACTCGCACACGATCAGAGCGGCAAGAACCTGGGAAGCATTAGGAAAGGCAGATCAACTTGGCGCTACAACGTACAAAACTGACCACTAGCACGAGCTTCGCGGTGTCCAAGTCGACAGTCATAAAATCGCATTTTCGATGGGGAAGTCCACAACTCTGTACATTCTTATCGAGACCGCTGGGGGCTACGCCCTGGGTCAAGTCAAGGAGTGGGATCAGATCGGAGCGGACGCCGACAGCTTCGCACAGGCCGTCGCCAACGTTTCGCAGTTCAAGCAGATAGTCTCCATCGTAGCCTTCCACGGCTTCGTCACGGCAGAGGAAGCCCTTGAGAACATGGTATGTCGTTCGGTCAGTGTCTACTCTCACATTTCCTCAGAATGCCGTCACAATTGGCGAAGCTACTCCGATGCTGTCGTCCTTTCTGGACCAGAACCTTCCGTCAAAGCGCAAGTACA